>NW_013665792.1:359696-372911 GCF_000517525.1 Limulus polyphemus | reverse complement strand
GTAATTCTCAGCCACCTAAGCCGGAGGATGGGTTGTGGAACATCGTTTGTCCAGTTAAGGTTGGGTAGACACCTAGCCATGACTAAATGTTTACCTCCATCATTATATTTTGGCAAACTGTCCCTCGACTTGCTGTTTCTCCTCCTGCGAGTATAAAGTTCCCTTCAACTTTTTATTTCATAAAGGAGCTGTTCACCTACAGGAGCCTGCTGTTTTCTGGTATGTTTTGTGCGATGGAGGACAATTTGAACTTGTACCATTTTTTACTATGGATTGCACCTCTCAGAACGATTTCAGCTTGTGCACATCTTTTTGTTTTTCTGCTCATGTTAGTTTCATTTCCTTCTTACAGAGCAAAAAGTATACCTATTACAGAAGTAGTGTAGTGCTCTGCATGTGTGCTTCAATTTTGTCTCTGAGTGCACCAGTTATTTCTAGGTGGTTGCTTTCTACTTGGTTTTACTGTTAGTGTGGGATTCTAGTTTTGTGTGGCAGGAGGTAAGACCATGTCGGAAGTTAACATTTTCTTAACTGAAAATGTCTTTTCTATAGGCTCTCGCACTTTTCCCACCCTTCCTTCCCACTGCCAGTGTTATTCATTTTCGATCCTGCCAAGTCTCGAAAAATGAGGACTGATCTGGAAGCTAGCTGTGCCAATGTAGGTGGTGCAATACTATTGTTAAGGGTGGTCACATGCTATATACATATTCAAAAATGGTGCAAAATGTGTGGGGGAATATAGACTGGTGCACTAGGAATTAGAATTTTTTAGCAATGCTTAGGGGACAGAAAGAAGATTTAGATAGCTTTGGGTGAGAGGAGTTAAGTACTTATCAGAAAAAAATCTTCTGGTGCACTATTCCTATAATCTTGACAGTGCATACCTGTGTTTATAACCTACAGTTAAAAAATAAACTAAGTATTACAGCAAGTTTTTCCACAAGTTGTTGCATTTGGTGTGTAAACCTCAAGTTTTAAAGATAGAAATTCTGTCTCTCTTTGGAATCAATAGTCTGCTGTCTTCCTGCACATATAAAAGCACACTTAAAGCCTTAATTAGGAAATTATTAATTTATCCTGCATATGTATAATATTTGTGAACTAAGCACTAAAAATTTAAAATTGTGTATGGTGCCTTGAAAGGTAGACAGTTAAAGAGTGAGAAATTTTCTCTCGTCATAACTTAAAAACTGAATATAATCAAGTCAGCTACTGGGGCATTAATTACTAAAAATGTAAAACAATTGATTTAATCAAAATTTTAACTAATTCTCTTTTTCAGATCCATGCCAACTGTAGGATTCGAAGAGTATACTTTTCTGATCGTTTGTATTCAGAAGATGAACTTCCAGCAGAGTTTAAGCTTTATTTACCTGTCCAAAGCAAATCAAAAGCCTGAAATTGTTTATTTAGTTGAGTTCCTGTACATAATTTGTTGGTTTGCTTCAAGATTTCAAACTGCAAAATCACATTATTTCTGCAATGAATTTAAACAAAAAAAAAGCTTTTCATGAAGGAAAAATCCTGTACTTTTAGATTTTCATGTAAATATATTTTGTATCAATTCACACACAATTTGCTATTAAATCAAATACAGTAAACTTATTTAGAACTGAAAATAACTGTCATAATGTTTTAATTACCTTAGATGACTTCATGAAAAAATATAATGGAAATATAAAAAAATGTATCCATAAGTGACAACCTCTTTACACAATGAATTAATTTAAAAAGTTGTACAGCTAATGATTATCAGAATCTATAAAAATATGCTTCACTCCACTGATGTATGACCTACCATTAGGACGTATCTCAGCCCAATTACAGATTTACATCTTCAAAAATTAATGTTAAGTTTATAGTGAGATAACAGTTGAATGAATATTTAAATAAATTAATACATAAAAAGTTGAATCTAAATTTATATAATGATAATGTATTTATGAACTCCCAAGACTCAAAGGTCAAAGAACTATATATATATAACCCTTACAAATAATAAAAAAATAACTTTTGAACTTGAAGCTTGCCTCATTTCACATGAATGGATATTGTATAAAATCTTAACACACTGATATAACTGTTGTTTGAATTGTTAGTAAAACAATGTTTTGACATTAACAGACATGTAAGTAGTGTCTTATATTGCAACATGTTTTGTTTCAATGTGTTGGAAATGTTAAATCCAGTTTACTGTGAAGTCCAAGAAGTGAGATCGTACCTTCAAAGACTAATATATTTTTTTATGAACTTTTATCCTTTCTATCACCAACTTGATCACATTTTTTCCAGAGTTATAGTGTATTTTGTAACTAATAGAAAGGTTATTTCAGAAAAGTTTAAAACCACCAAAACTGTATAATTGCAATATCCTTTTTAACTAGTATTGCTTGTATCACACACAATTTAATTGATTGTTGTTGGAGGTGGGGAAAATTATTTGAAAAATTGCACATAAAGAAAAGAAAGTTAACCATAATATAGAGTCAGGTTGGTCACATGTTGTGTAAACAAGATTCTTCCCCAGCTTTCTTTAACATGTAGATTTAGAATGGGTGACTTAACAGATGACCATAATTGTAGTATTTCTAATCACAGCATTAGTTATTAATTTCATGACTGAATTCATGTGCATTTTTAATCAGGCATAACAAAATAAGATTATTCTTTCATTAAATATGAAGCAAATGTCACAAGTGCATGAAATTATAATTCTTTTAAAACTTGCATATTCCTTCATTAGTAAGTTGTAATAGTATACAGTGAGGATTTATGATATGGAATAAATATTTGTAACTTAAACAGTTACCAAGGTAATATCTAAACATAATGATAATGATGAAAAATGATAGGAAAAGTTTTTAAAAATTAGCCTTTGCTTCAGCCAAACACCCTCAACCATTTTTTATGTTTACAAATTAATAATTAGTCATGACTTTATTTATTAGTTATTTTATGTCCAAACTTAGTGTATGTTGTATGTGTATTATAATTTTTCTTTATATCATTACAGCTTTCTGATTATGGAATATGTCAAATCTAAAATGTTCAAAAATTAAATGAAATTATAAGTTTTCTGTGATACTCTTCTTTTTAACAAGATTCAGATTTTTACAGATAAGTCCATTATTAAGTTTACTTTTTTATCGTATACCTGACAGTTGACCAAACAATTAGATTCAGCACAAACCTATTTATATAAGTGTTAAACATGTATTTAGTTTGCATTAATTACTATTTATGATTTACTGCTGTTGTCTTTAGTTATCTCGTACATTTTCAATGTTATGTAATAAGGAATCAATAATTTGCACAATTTTGTTCTAATTCTCTCTGTATGAATTCAGGTTGAGAAACGTTTTCACTACTTTTGTAACTGTAAAAAGATGTTCTGTACAGTGCTCACTGTGAATTTGAAGAAAGAATAAAAATACCTAACCTTTAAAGGGGGGCAAACAAAATCCCAGGTGAGTGAATTTAAATAGCTATACTTGTTTGGGGAGGATAATTTTCAAAATAATATGAGATGATAGAATTCTATACTTACATCAATGAAAACAGTTATAATACAGAGGGTCTCACTGCTGAGTATATCTTTATCACTTTTCCACTTACGCTCTATCTCTACAGAAAAATATTACAATCCTCATGCTTAAAGTAAACTTTCACCAGTATAAATAATTTTTATAATAGATAATTATGTCTGCCACCAAAGTTGGCTGGAAGTTATGTTTTTAACCCTATGTGTGTTTGTCAGGAAGATTTCTTGAAAACAGCTGAATGGATTTGGATGAAAGTTGGTATAAATTTGGACTATGACCCAACTTAGAAGTGATTAGTTTTTTTAATGGTCAAATATCAAGGTTATGAAAATAAAAAAAAATCCCTATCTATTAACATGGGGACTGATTTTTCACACTATTTATGCTCTATAACTCAGTCAAAAATGATTGAATTTTGGTGAAACTTGGTGGACATGCGTAGAATATTATTCCTCATTGTCCTTCCAAAAATGGTCCTTGTTTATTGATAATGATGATGGACATACGAACAGTCTTTTGTATTTTTTGAGGGCCAAATATGATCAACATTGTGTTGCAGAGGTATGCTCTGTACTGAGTGCCCCTCTGGTTATTTCATTTATCAATTTCTTGTTTAAGCGGTAAATATCTTTTGGCTTAAAGAACTTGAAACTTCTATGGAGGCTGATGACAGTTGCTATAGAACAGTGGTTCCCAACTTTTTCTCTTCGTGAATCCTTTGAGTAATAATAGTTTTTGCAGCGAACCCCTTTTAAGCAGTAATAAATTTTGTAAAATAAAATAACTTTTGAACATGTTGAATTTATTGAAAATAAAAAGTTTCTGTAACACACAGTAAGTATGTAACACATTTACAGTGAAATCTGAATCTCTGTTATTATCAGTTTGCAGTTAGTACTCAGTAAAAATTGAAATATAATTCTTGAAACATAATACAAAATATTGAAAACAAAACCATTTAACTAATGAGACTTCTGAGCTTGTTTTGAAGAACACAGTGTTTTAAAGTTTGGCTCAACAGATGAGAGAGATAGTCTTAGATATGGTTCTGCATCAAGCTATTTCCTTCTGTATTTTAATAAGTTAGAAGGAAATTAAAATATTGGTAAAAACTGTAGAACCAAGAAAGTGAAAAAGATGCTATAGCCAAATTTTTCTCCCAAACCTCTGAGAATTCTCTCTCAAACCACTAGAGGTTTATGGATCACCAGTTGGGAAATGCTGCTATAGAAGAAGCAGATTTATTATTGCTGTGATAGGGATTTTCATACTGATATTTTCAAGGCAAATGTATTCTGTGTGTGAAACTTTAATTAATTCATATGTCATTTGTGTAATGAGGAAGTTGATTCACACACAACTTTTGGAACTGTGAAGACCTTCATAGTTCATATTAATCAGAGGTGCTCTTCAATAGAAGGCTAATTTTTAAAGCAAGAAATTCTTTTCTCTTCTGTGTGGGATCATAACACTATCTGTGATGCCATATTTGCTATGTAATGTATGAAAGCCCAGAACCTATCGAATGAAGGTGAGATTTTTCAACACAGTGTATGTTTTGGGAGGAGTGGCAGTGAGAAACAAATGACATTTAAAGATAAATGTAGTGAGAAAAAACAGCCTTTCAAATCTCATTTGACTAACCTCAGACATGCTTTACAAGGTGTTAAGTGTTTTGAGATGATTCATAATTAACAGATTTATTAGACAGTAACTGTATTGGAAAATGGAAGAGATATAGCATTAAAGAACAAGGAAGCTTCTGGTCGATCTAGACCATCATATCCATTAAATTAAGATAAATAATAAACTCAAAGCCAGCCTTTATCATTTAAATACCTATAAAGCATTCCCTTGTATTAACTGCACCTGAAGGCAACCTGATCTATAGGTCAACCACCTGTGAGAAAAATAATGCTGTGTTAGTTGAAAATGACTCCTACTGTGTCAAAATTTATATTTGTGCCCTCTAGTCTTACCATTAAATATGAAAATAAATATAATACACCTTTTACCACCACTGATCTAAAACTAATAGGCTTATAATTACTGAAACTATTTTTATCACATCAGCCAATTTCCAATCTTCTGGCACATACACAATATTCAAGGACTTGTAAAAGTAGTAGCAAGTGACTTGCATATCCAATCCTTAACCTCTTTCAAAACCCTTGGGTAAATATCAGGTCTAGGAGATTGATCATTTTATAAACTTCACAAGTTTTTTGTAGCAACCTCTGAATTAATGTGATCATCTTGTTTCCATCTAGCAACTGTTCAAAATAATGAATATTGCTTAAATTTTCATCAACAAAAACTGAAGAAAAATATATTTTAATAACCCAACATCAGATTATTAGCCTTCCTGTATCATCCCTCAAAAGCCCTATTTCCATCCTAATATTTTGCTCACCCCTAATGTATTGGAAGAAATCTTTACTATTAATTTTTACATTTTCAGCCAACCTTTTTGTTTTCATACAGTTTTTGATTTCTTAATTTTGTGTTTAAACTTCCTATGTGTATAATGCTTTTCTTTAATATAATTCTTTGTACCCTTTGTGAGCCATTCTGGTGTTTTATTTGCAGCCACCTTTTTGTTTTTGATCTATAAGGAATATGCCTATTTTGGATATTTAAGAATTTATTTTAACAAATTTTCCACATGCTAGTAATATGTCCAACTAATTTTGTTGCCCAATTCATAGCAGATAATTCTTGTTTCATCCTTTCAATATTTGGAACCCAAATCTTATTATTTCTTATCTCCATATGCAGTAAAACATTAAATCTAATTGAGCCATTTTCACTTGCACACAGATGTTCCACAGTCTACTCTATCAACCATTCCTTTATTAGAAGTTAACAATAAACTGGAAATAGCATTGTTCCTTAACCAATTGTTGATGAAAACTATGTTGAACAGTTTCTAAAAACTTGTCTCCATACTGATTTGACTTTTCCCAATCTGTAATTATGATACTAAGAGTAAAAGACACCCAAAATGATGTTTTATAGCACAATGAAAGTTAAAATCTTTATTATTAGTTAATGCTGACTAGTTTGGGTAACATACTTAACATCATTAAAAGTTACTGAAGCTAGTGGGCTTTAACTAATAATAAAAGAGTTTACATTTAATTGTGCCGAAAAACGTTGGTGTTTGTGTTTTTTACTCTTAACATAGTGGCACAATGTACCTAAAAAGAAATTACTTTAATTATAAATTTATTAATATTTGTATTCTTTTTCTACATGTTAAAGTTAAAAAATTATTAATGAAATTTAAAATTCTCGCTGGTATTTCTTTAGTCATAGAAACTATGCCTAAATGGTAGAATAGAATGTCAAAAGTTAAAATAAATTCACAAAATAGTAGTTGTGGAATACCAAAAGTATGTCATTATTTATATTTACCATCAGGTAAATTCATAAACAGAAAAAAAAGCTACTACTTGGCAATGGCCATTGATAAAATAGTATGGTAATCCATGCTACACATGTATGATTATAAGAAGCCACAATGTAGCACATGCTGGTTCTCAGAATGGCCATCTTTAATACATAAGTGTTCAGACTTGAACTATGGCAGAGGATTAAGCAAAAACAAAGTGGACTTATTAAAAGAAAATTCGTTAGAAATACATTTATACACATTTTTAATATAACTTTTCATGCTGTGTTCTTCATCAGCAGGAGCTAATCAAAATACTTTACCTGTTTATCCCTAATTGTATAGCAACATCACCTGAAGAGAGTACCTAGTTTGTACTTAATTTGCCACACATTTTCATCTATTCTTGTACAGTAAGATTGCCAATTTGCAAATCATAAAGCACCTCAGAACTTTAGCACTGATTTGCAATCTACAGTGTGGGAATGCTAAAAATATGTATTCTAGTGAGAAAGGTATCAAAGGAAGAAAGATCAACACAATGGAGAAGATATGCTATCAGGTTTTACCTGTATGAAGTCTAGCAGCAAAGTGAAATCAAACTCTAAATGCAAGTCCAATTCGAAACCAATTTTGAGAGCTGGTTTTATAACGAAAATAAAAGATAAATTACATAAAAACAGTAAATTTTGATACAAAAAGATGATTTGCAAATTTTACATTTGTAAATCAGCAAATAAATTTTTTGTACATATCAACACATTATACTAAAGCAGTATTATATACCACACTTATTAATAATTTTTTTACACGAATGATTGGTATTCTCAAATCTTCCTAGATCACACTTCTTAAAGAACAACAACTTTGGTTATGTATCTATTTGTCTGTCTTATCTGTATGAGCAGAATACTTATAAATGACTAGAAGAATTACTCATTTCTGTGTCTATAAGTTTTTTGATAATCTATAATTAAAGTTTAAAGTTGATGGATTTGAATAAATCTCACATAAGTGGTGTAATTACCTGAAAACATTTATACTTGGTTGTATTTGCTGAACTTTGAAATTACTTTAAAAATACAAGTTGTGCCTTATAAGTAGTACTGAAAAATAATCTTATGTTTTCATTAAAATTTCAGTAGTAAAAAAACTATTTCTCATAAATAACAGCTGAAAACTAATAATATGTGTTCTTTTTTCATTATTTTCGTATTAATTCATCTTGGAACACAAGAAGGGTTATTTCATAGATGCAAGTTGCTGGAGTGTGTTATCTAAGCTTCTGAAAAGGTCATGAATTCTTCCAACTAGTTTAACAGATATTAAGTTGTGTTTTGTTTTGTAAGGATTTAATAGTAAAAAGGAGAAGGGATTACTATCATTTTATGCCAAATTGGTGTAATTAGCTAATACTAATGATCTCAAGTAATGTATAGAAAATTTAAATTCTTTTTAAGGAAACTAATTTTCTCTCCAATTATTTTTGGCCACAACAAATGGTTGATAATCTATTATGTATTGCCTTGGTTGTTTTGATTTTTCAAGGATGACAGGATTAGAACATGTATATATATATATATATATGTACAATAATATATACATTCAAACCATCTAAATCTCAGTGGCATGCACACCTGAATATTTCTAAGCAAAATGCTCTGAATTTCATAGTTCTACGAGTTATTCAGTGCAATTTGGTAACTTCAGTGTTCAGAACTTATTTTTACAAAAACAAAACAGTTTTACTTTTTCTAACACTAACTGAGTTTTGATTTCTTTTGGCCATTATTTATTTTGAATCAAACTGGCCAGTAGAAGGTGCTAAGACACAATTCTCTAAGTGTTCATCAAAAATTAGTTTAACTGTTCCACAATAACTAAAAACTGAGTAAGGAAATTTGTTTAGTCAAAATTTATCATAGTGTAGAGAATATTGAATAAGGGCATGTTCTAAATAATTTTCTGATATATGCCTTCAACTACCAAACACTAGATGGGTTTTTCATACCCAGAATATGATGTAAATTCTTTTATTTGTGGTGTTAATCAAAATGCAATATCTGACAAACATTCAGCTAGACAAAAATTTAAAAATAGAGAAAGTGATTATTTTATAAACAAAAATAAACATAGTTTTATATTAAACTGTTGAGTGTTTTATATAATATTAAAATAAACACTGTTCTAATGAAAATAAATGAACCATTTTGGCAACTGGTGTCAGATGAAGTTGTTGTTTTGTTAAATCAGACCTCATTCTGAAATTTATAGAAAGAGAAAATTGACCTCTGTATGTTTTTTTTTCAGTTCAAAATAATGATAAAAGATCAAATTTGTAAAAAAAGCTACATGTTCAACAGGAGTAATTACCTATATTTCAAGTGAACCAGGGAAACTTAAAATCTTTAGATACTAGAGGAATACATTAATTTCTACTGATAACCATAGTAAAAAGATGTAAATATGTCATTACAACTTTCTAAAACTAACACATGAAAACTTCAAACCAGAAATGTGAAAAACAATGAAGATTTAAACAGTATAAAAAGCCTAACAATAATTTAAAAAATTTTTTAATATGAAATGATATTACAGATTTACAGAAATTCACTGCTATTAACAATTGTCTGACAAGTAGTTTATACTATAAACACTATGATTTTATTTCCAAGCATACCAATTTGCGGTTTTTATTTTAAGTCAAGTATTTATTATGTACAAATTATCTTTTGTTTTTTATTTCAAGATTTCATATAATATTATTTTTCTTCTTTCATTAATTTTATGGTGTTGGCCAAATCCACAAGAATTTATGTACATCAAAGGAAGTCAAATAATAAACTGAATGGAAGTCCGCAAACATTCTACCAAGGTGAATGCTCTAAGCAAAAATATTAGTAACATGTGGGAAAACAAAAGGAAGCATAACAAAACTACTTAATTGAGCAGGCAGGGAACATGATGAAGTAAATCTAGATGGGGATTTCAGAACTTACTAAATAGCAGAGTCATGGCTAGAACAGATTAAACAGATGTGTTCAATAATTTAAAGCCAGATCTCATAAAAGGAGCAGTAAGGAGTACAGACTTGTCCAAGTTTGTAAAACTATAATTTATATTATAGGTTCCAAGTTATAATCAATGATAATGTCATGTTGTCAGTCCTTCAATAGAACAGAAGTAACTAATTTTCCAACAAAAGGTTATATCAATGTTGAAACCAAGAGGAAATGCTCTTATTGTACAAGAGACTATAACACAGGAAACTTCTTAAGGGCAAAGTCAGAAAAACTAAAAGAGAAGATGGAGTCTTCCCAGCAGATCTGTCAGCCTTTTCATTTCCCAAGAATTCCAATATGACTTAGTATCAAAACACACATACTTAGGTGATTATGACAGAAGGTTGGTTATGAAAGAAAGAACACTTCCATCATAAGAAGATCCTTGAGTGGTCAAGTTTAGACTGATTGACATAATGAAAGAGTCAGTAAAAAAGAGCAATTTTTTTTGGAATTGAGTGAGAGACCAGGAGAACGTGAGTTTGGAAACATGACTCCAAATTAATTGGAAGTTGATAATACTTGACTAATTTTAATGCTTAAATGTAAAAGTACACATGCAGTTTTCCTAGTATCAATTCATGTTGGCCATTAATATAAATATGTAAACAATTTCCTCAAACTAGCTAAAATAGACCAAGAAATCATACAGTAAAGCACCATCAGATGATTGAAAAGAGAGTGTGAGATCTAAAGAAATGTGAACTAGAGGGAGAATATTAAACAATTTTATTAATGAAAGTTGAAGAAGAGAAAAATTGTTAAAGAGAACATCAGCAAAACTAGATGTTGGCCTGTATTACATTCGTAAGATTTCAAATATTCAAGGTGCTCTAAAAAGGATTGAAGAATCACCACAGTATTGTGTATGGCATTTAAGTCATATTGGGCAATCAAAGGAACTTCTGAAGCCAAGGTTTGCAAACCAGAAACAGAGGAACAGTTCAAATCAACTAAACATATTCCACGGGTTGAATTTTGAAGCATATCAAATTTGTAAATAACATTATGAAAAATCAGTAACAGGGTGTAGTGATATGCCACCTAAGAAGTACCAAAAACAACCCAGAGAAGTATACATATGTCTCTTGCAGCTAGATACCAGAAAAATTATATGAATCTTCCATTCCAGCATTTACAAAGCAGCATATTAAAGACTTGTATTCATCTGCAAAGGAAATATACATATTTCCACTTTTCAGGAGTGAATATATACTTTTCTTCAAGGGTAATAATTACGGCTTCACATTTCAAGACCATGAAAGTGAATATCCAAACATCAACAGTGGATTTAAATATGATTGAAATTATTTTGCAAGGATTTACATACACAAAAAGCATGATTTTAGCTGAGATGCCAAAGTGTAACATTATTGGTAAACATACCACATTTCAGCATTTCAAATATAATTCATCATGGCACTTAACATGATATTAAGCAAAACAGGACTATGTCTTGGCCCTTGAAACACTTTTGTATAAATAACATCCTGGAGAAGTATATTGTTACGTCGTTTGATAATTTCCAGTAGAAATTCTTCCCGAGAAACTTTAGCGATACAAATTCTTTCTTAAATAAAACTAGTTTATTCTTTCTCAATACAACTTTGCAATACACTTAATTTCCACAGTCAGTTTAACTTAAACAAACGCTACAATTCACAACGAACGATTCACACACCACCGCGCTTGACTCAAGTCCGTCTCTATCTCTGTCTGCAATTCAGTTCCGATTAATTGTCTCGTTGTTTTTCCTGGCAGTTATTTAGATTTAAAAATAATTACTTTCGAAGAAATAATTACTAATCTGGGGTGCTCGAAGATTAAACAATCCTCCTTCACCCCGCTCGTGGTCTAGGAATATGGGCTTAACTTGAGAAAGTAGGAAATGAATGCAGACGAGGTATGTAATTTTAAAAAGGTAAAGAGAGAGTAACTGTAGACAATAAAATGTGAAGAGCAAACTAAACTAAACGGCCGATATCGGACAGATGGTCCATCAGGGTGGCGAGGATCTAAAAATCCTATGCCGAGAATTTAATATAGGGAAAACGGGAGTACCCCGAGAAAACCCACTTTCACTGGTAACGACTGATTCGTTACCAGTGCCCGATTAATGAAAAGAAGTATCTAGGGAAGGCAAAGTCAAGTCCGGTGCTGGGGGTTGATTAGTTTTTGAAACTGTTGTGGTGTCTCCTGGAGTTTATCATGGTTTTAAATTGGTACAGTTTCTGGTTCCGGGCAGGTGGTAAAGGCGTGGAGTTCTCGGTGTAGTTGTTGAGTGAGCGGAAGACTGAGAAAGGTTCGTCGGGTAGGTAGAGATCGGAGGATGTGTCGATTACTAAGGCGTTCGGTGAGCTTGACGCCGATGATGTAGAAAGTGGCTTGGGGCTGGGAGGCGTGCTGTTGGTTTGTTGATAGGCGTCGATGGTAAATGGTGGCTGGGTCTGGGTGCCTTTTTCCCTCCTGGTAGTGGTGGTTTGAGTGGACATATCTCGTGTTTTAGGAGTGGGTGAAGTTTGAGTAGCTTGATCGGATATTTTAGGATGGACGGTAGAGTTCTGGTTGGCGGCGGTTATCTTCTGGGTGTTGTGAAACGTGGGCATGGGGGCTGGGTTAGGAAAGGTATGGAGTGGGTGAGGCTTGCGATAGGGTTTTTCTGCCTTGAAATGATGATAGTCAAGGAAGCAACCGTGGGAGAGGATGAGATCTGTAGTGTGTTTAGAAGTTGTGACAACTTTCATAAATGTGGAGGGTAAACCTGTTTTCTTGGACTGGATGCGATGGACTGCGTGGATCGTGGAATTTGTTGTGGGTAGCAGGGCTTGGAGTATTTCTTCAGGAGTAAAGGATATATGAACGTTAGGGAGAAATATAGTGTGGAGACTGGCATTGCTTTTGTGGGGTTGGCGAAGGTAGTGGAAATCTACTAGTGACTTAGGTTGGAGGAGTAAGCCTCCCTTCCGTAGACGTCGGGTTCGCTCAGGGAATACTCGGGCTTGGGGTTTGAAGTGGCGGATGAAGTTAGCCGTGTTCCGCGGCGGGAAGTCGAGAGGTAGACCGTCGATAATTAACGGCGGCGTAGGATACGAGACACTCTGCATTCTGGCGCGTAACAAGGTCGATAGCTAATCGTCGAATTGATCGTCAGTCGTGATCGATCGTTTGATTGTCTCGCTTTACCTGGCGCACTTATATACAAGAATAGAGGGCGCCT
>NW_013665792.1:357377-358914 GCF_000517525.1 Limulus polyphemus | reverse complement strand
AAGAAAAGAGGGCGCCTAGCAAATACTGGATTATTCATGATGTTCCCCTCGTTCTAAAATCTCATGACGTGTTTCTAGTGTCACGTGACTTCCGCTGTCGTAACAATATGTTTTCAATTTGTGTGTCCATTTACTTAGGCATCGTTATGAAATTATAGTAGGGAGGTTAGATTTTAAACACTTATGTACTTGAGACCATATATAATTTAGATAATTATAAACTTTTATTAATCTCTATTTTTTAAAAATGACATGAATGGGTTATTTCAATTCAAAATTAGTAATAAGTATTAATTTTTATTTTACAAAACTTTTTAAGAAATGTCCCCCAGCACCATATCTAGAATAACTGCTTAAATAAAAAATCATCAAAAGGACTATAAATAGAAAAATTTTTAATTTGCAAAGAAACAACAATTATCTAAATAATTAACTCTTTAATTGGGAAGAAAAATATCAATTATGGCAACAAGAAAAAATTAAATGTCTTGTAAAATCAAACAGCACAAACGATGAAGGTAGTTGTTGTTCTTTGTTAGTAAGCACAAAGCAACACAAAGGGACATCTGTGCTCTGCCCACCATGGGTACTGAAGCCCGGTTTCTAGCAGTGTAAGTTCACAGACATACTGCTATGCTACTGGGAGGCACCACGAAGATAGACAGCATATACTAAAAGTAAACAGTGAATATGCAGTTTAAGCCAAGTTTTGCAAAGCATGAGAGGAGTTAGTATTGTTACGACAGTGGAAGTCATTTGATGCTGGTAACATGTAATGAGTTCTAGAAAGATCGGGGAACATCACGAAAAATCCAGTATTTGCTAGGCGTCCTATATTCTTGTATATAAGTGTGCCAGACAATGAATCGGAATTATAATTGCAGACAGGCAGAGACGGACAATTGAGTCAAGCACAGTAGTAAAGTGCGTGAATCGTGGTGAATTATAGCTTGTGTTTAAGATAAAGTGACTGTGGAAATTAAGTGTATTGCAAAGTTGAATTGAGAAAGAATAAACTACTTTTATTTAAGAAAGGACTTGTATTGCTGAAGTTTCTCGGAAAGAATTTCTACGGAAAATTAACAAACGACCAGAGATGTAACAGTATAGATCTTGTACACGTGTTTAGCATCATTAGCTCTCAATCTTTGAGCATTTCCTCACAGGATTTTAAGATGGTTCAAGATGAATAATCATGAGGATATAGCAAGTGATGTATAACATTCAGATCCAGGGAAACACACTGAATATTTTTTCTCCAGCCTTAGTAATGAATTTTATACAAGTAGAATTGGAATGAACCTATGAATAGCTATTCAAATTAAAAGTAGTTATTAAGCTTGTCCTAATAAAGTTAGGCATAGTGGAAAATAATCCACAATATCTGTTTTAACGGTAACAAATATGTGGATAAGTTGTTTCAAAGGGTTATGTTAACATCAAAGAAAATATTCTGTTTTGTGGAAGACATTACAGCACTTCAGCAAGACTGTTGTTAGGTATCTGCTTGTTTGATAATTTCCGGTAGAAATTCTTT
>NW_013665792.1:355579-356390 GCF_000517525.1 Limulus polyphemus | reverse complement strand
TAAGACATCCAAGTCATCTTGGTGGGTATTACAAAACTTTGCTAATTCCTGTCCCAGTGTCCAATTGTACTTTTCTACCATCTCATCAGACTGTGAGTGAAGTGGCGTTGTCCTGGTCTTTCGTTTTCCAAACAACTTGCAGCATTCATGGAACACAGCTGATTCAAAGTTACGACCTTTATCTGAATGCAGCTCATCTGACATACCAAACCTGAAGAAGAAATCACTAATAGCTGAAGCTACAGTTGTGGCTTCCTGATTTGGTATTGCATATATCTCAGGCCACTTGGTGAAATAATCCACCACCACACTAATGTACTTGTTTCCTGCACGAGTTTGGAGCAATTGACCAGCAATGTCAATGACTACTCTTTCCATTGGTGCACAAACTTGATATAACTTCATTGGAGCATGTCCCTTATGCTTGGGTCCCCTTTTAGCACAACATGTACTATAGGCCCTGCACCATTCTTCCACATCATGCCTCATACATATCCAGTAAAATCTCTGCCATAGGTGACTCAATGTCTTCTTAACTCTGAGATGTCCTCCTGTTAAACTATCATAGGATTAATGCAGCACAACTTCCCTTAACTTTCTCGGTATAACTGTTTGCCATGTCTTTACTTTCCCATCTGCAGTTTCCCATCTCCGGAGAAGAATACCATCTTTAAGCTTCAACTGGTCAAATTGTGCCCAATAGTTCTTTGTCACAGGGCTTAAGCTAGACACCTTCTGCCAAGAGGGCGCAAAACACTTGCTTGTAGAAAATCAATTATTGGCTTCAAATCTTGGTCTTTCTCCTGTTCTG
>NW_013665792.1:341612-354703 GCF_000517525.1 Limulus polyphemus | reverse complement strand
TGCCACAAGTGACTTTCCAATCTTCAAATCTGCTGACCTGGATGGGTCTTCCACTGCTTCCACAAGTCATTGGGCTTCCTTGGGGATGTTCTTTTAACCTACCCCAAATTATCTTCTCTGACATAGGGGGTATTGTAGTTGACTTAAGTGCTGTGACATGCAAATCAATGGATGCAGCAACACTTACTGGAATTTGGTCTATGTTGTTTCCAATCGTCATTTTATCGAAGTTAGCTACATACTTCCTCGGTAGTAAATAGTCCAATCCTAATATGCATTGATCTTCAATGTCAGCCAAGTATACTTTCTGTCTGTCCTTTATGCCCATGACCTCAATAGTTACCCACACTGGTCCCCACAACATTGCATAATGTCCTGTCACACCACAGAGCTTCTGTATGGCTTCTGGTACTCCTTGATACTCACAAGGGTTTGCTGAGATGCAGAATCTATGGCAATGTTGCACCTTTGATCATCCAGCTTTCCTGTCACATAGACACTATGTGTGCTTGCCATTTTACACTTAGCTGTTAGGACTTTCACGATGGGGGTTGGTGGGCATCCCTCAGCACCAACCACTACTGGTTTCCCAAAGCTGACTTTTTGGTAGTATTCTTCTTACACTGGCTCCTCATATGTCCTTGATCTCCACAGTTCCAACAACCTGTCTGGGTAGCAACCTTTCCTGCTGTGGCATCTTCCGTGTGTTGAAATTGCCAGCATCGAGCTCTCTTGTGCCCAGGTTTATTACAGTGCCAGCAAAGTCCCTCAAACTTCTCTGAAAGCTGCCCTTTTCTGGCCTAGAATCATGATGACTGTACCAACCTTGGTACCTCTATGCTGGACTTAACATAGGATTCAAATTCAAGAGCTCTGGTCATTGCATCCTGCATAGTAGAGGGGTGTGCTTGCTTTACTTGTATCTTCAGTTGTGGCCTTTCCAAGGCATCTACAAACTGATCCATCAGCAACAACTTGAGGAGATCGGGTGGTGCAGGTGAGTAGGCCTTGTGTGCCATACTTTCCAAATCCTGTGCCAGCTCTTGCAGGCTCTTCCCTTTAGCACGGACTCTCGTCCTAAACCTAGCCCTGTAGACTTCAGACTGATTTTGAGTTCCATACCTGAGTTTCTATTGCTAGTTGTGAATAGTCCTTCAGCAAGCAGAAATTAATTCTTACATACTTGAGAACTTCAATGACTCAAGAACGAATTAGCAACTTGGCAATATTAAGTACTGAAAAAGATGTACTTAATACCTTAACTTTTGATAGTTTAATTCATGCATTTGAAAAGCAAAAGCACGAAAGGTTCATATAATGTAACCATGAATACCAGAATGCTACCTGTGCAAGATCTAGTTAAGTATATGTACAGTTTTGTAAACTAATAAATGTGTTATTTGTAATCTTAAGTAGTATTTAATCAATCTGTTTTATAATCCATGTACACAATATCAAAATGGTTTACAAATTATGTAAGTACACTTAGGAGGCTATACTTCATTAGTTCCAGGTTTACAGTTGTGATATCGTGAGATGTTATTTTGTGACTCTATTTTAGGCCTGTGTAAGGCTGTAATTAATTCTTTATGTTATTGTTATTAAGTGGGTAATGAGTAACAAAACAAATAATCAAAACATTTCAGAAGTGGGGGGCGCCAAAGTGTCTTTGCCCTGGGTGCTGAGAACCCTTGCTGCGCCACTGGTCATGCACAATAAAGGATCCCCGGTGCGATAAAGCGACGTTAAGCGTTTTCTATATTAAGTGTTTTACACTTTCCATACTAAACACAATCGCGTAGTCGAGAGGAAAAGTCATAAACTTAGGAGTAACTTTTGATAGGTCATTACTGTAGCACCCATTTAACGGTTTATAAACATCACAGATTAGATTTTAAATAACGTTTTATTCTCGACTTTACTTATCAGTGGTAGAGTGATGATCGAAAGTACAAGAAGCTTACTTGTTGGCAAAAACTGGCAGCATCTTCGAACTAGCAGAGACCCGCAAAACATTTGCGGTCAACTTAGTATTTTTATTGCAACAGGACTTTAAATACAGGATTTCTAGAATAATATACGCATATTTAGATAATGAGGTGCGTGCGAATTTTCAGGACAGACAAAAACTGAGTATTATTATTAATGGCTTTTCTAAGTCTTGTAATATATATATATATGAGTATTAATATAATACACTGGATGTACGCTGCACTATTAATTAAATGCCGAAAATAGATAATAGGCTTAATATGCCTTATAATAATCATTCTACACTGTATATTCTTTATTTCCAACATTCGTCTTAATTTGTCCACTATAGATTTCAAATTAGAGATATATAAAAATAGGATTTCAGATATTTTGTCTTCTTATGGAGGCTTTTCATTTGCTCAATACCAGAACTCTGGACTTTGAGAACCAAATATTTATCAAACTTATAATTGTATATTAGTACAAAACCTTTTTTACCTTTTTAAATGGGGTATTCTGTATATTGTAAAACAAGCCATTCAATCAGACAAAAACTCATTATTACAGTTAAGAGTTTCTTGCCATCAAGTGTCCTTGCTCATGCATTTTAGCCACCAAAACACGTATTTTATATTCATGAAAACAAGTTTTAAACTAACATTCCCCATATATTTCTATAGTGTTACGTATTAGAATTTCAAATAGTCTGAAATTGAGTTAAATGATACTTTAAATTTAGTAGTTAAATATTTGCCGATATATCTCCAATTTATGATATTTGGCAAAAAGATTGATACACACAGTTTTTAATTTTTAATGCAAATACGTTTTAATATACACACAACAATACAATTTACAATAACAGTTATTACAAACAATGATTTATAAACAAAAGTTTCACAAACTTACAAGCAATATAAAGTCTTCTTTCTAGTTCAAACTTCTTCCATATCTTATCGAGAGTTCACGATGAGCGAGTTAATTACGAGTTGACGTAGGTATAATTCACTTAACAGGGAGCTAACTAGCTGTCTTTCGTTATTCACCAGCCATACACGCCGTGTTTTCCACCATGACGTTATATAATGTTTTCGTAAAAATACTAATGTCCGATGAGAATCCACTGAAGTTAAACGATTTGCAATGTTCACATCTTGTAAAGGTTCCTGGTCAAATATCAGAAGTTTTTCCGATTGGTAAGCGTTATAACAATATAAAATATAACTACACAAATTGGAAGATTATGTTTAATTTAGAATAACATTTAGTTACGTTTTGGAACCTATATATTGAATCATGCTAACTTTAATATTATTTGTACCCACAAAAATGTAATGATAGTTTGCAAACTACGAATTTTTAGGCAGAAAGACAAATAAGTTGACAATATATGATGCTATTCGCAATATTTTTTATTGATTTAAAAATATTTCAAAATTCTGGCGAAAACGTTTAACTACAAATGATATTTTATATTTAGTCGATTCAGAATAAATGAATTTCACAAAGAGTAAGTGGCTTAAATGACAATTAATATTACTCTAGAATTAATGCTACTTAATATATAATTTTTTTAAATCGTAAAATGTTACTCCCTTAAGCCTAATCTAGCTGACTTTATGGCAGATTTATAGAATAAACTATATATTCTATAGTTTAGAATTAAATATTCTTTTAATTTTTGACATATCGTGCAAGCAGCTTTGCATATCATCAAGGTTATAGTTGGAAAGCTGTACTCTGCCTTGAATTTGATAAAGTTCAGGAAGCAAGTCTTATTGAACCTCCTGTCCATCCGGGAATCTACTTACTCTTGTCTAAATCATAATGCCACATAATTACTTTTGTGCTTACCCAAGCAACAGGGTACTGTATTTTCAAAACATACAGTGTTCATTTACAAATGCAGTTTGGAATTCTAGGTTAGTGTATTGTTTAACGTAAAATAATAAATAAAAATGCTATTCTGTACTCGTATGTTTTTAAGGAAAAGGAAAGTTATATATATCTAAATAGTGAAAGAAGAGAGTTTTTTCCAGCATACACTGAATTATTTTAAAGCAACACACTTTTAAAATGTTCATGTACTTAAACCCTGGTTATAATATGTTATCAGTCTTTAGTTTGAGCACACAACGTCCAACATCTAAAATTAGAGTTTACTGTGAGAAAGTAATCGATTCTACTCTAGCAAAGACCAAGCAATTACTAAATACAAAGCTAGATCATAAACATGTTATATGAAGAGCATAGTGAAACCACAAGGTGTATAAACCCATACATGAGTAATTAAAGAAAGACAGTTAGAACTTATCTTGAATTTGATTTAACCTATTCCTCTTAGGTTTCAGTAAGTTGTTCATATAGGGGGCCTTTTAAATGGCCGAAAAGCCAAATTTAGGAGGTAAGTTTTATTTATCACCCCCAATAATCTGCTGTAACCACTTTCTATTCATTCTTTCATTGCCTTTCTGTTACATCAGTTACTATCGTCCCACAAGTTGTTGCAGATGATGAATGCTAGTTTTAGATGTGGGACCTGTGAGTTTGATCATTTTAGATATTTTAATATACTGAAAGTTAATAGTTATGAATAGACGAATTTATAAGACGAGAAGCAAGCTATAAGCTGATAGTCCAGGAGCTGTTTTTTTTATTAGGACTATATTTAAGGAGTTCGCTCAACCTACATTATATACAAAGTTTGACTGCAAAATATAATAGGGCATCCCTTCCATCTTAAGGCTTAAGGGGTGTCAAGTCTAAATGTGTTATATGCTTTTACTACAGATCATTATTTATGGATTGACTGCTTGCTTCTATGCAAAGTTTGCTTGATGCAGTACTGACTGTATATGCCGCGTAAGCGAATTTCCATGCACAGGGACTTGCACATGTACATACGCTTTTAGTGATGACGATGACGATAATGATGACAGTACTGTTGAAAACGTAAAATAAAACTGACAGAACTATGTGCATGCACTATACATGTGTGTGTGTGTAAAATGTGTTATTGGATAAATTGTCAAAATGTCCTTGATACATCCTATTGCAATCTTTTTGTGTCTGTGTAACTTATAACATTTGCCAGCTGTTTTTGCTTAGAAATCAGGAAATGTACGCTAATGTAGGATATATAGTTAACTGTAGATATTTAAAAAAGCTATTTGATAATACTTGTGAGGCATTGGGATATGTATAATGCTATTGCTGTTTACACAAACTTCACAAGTCTATATTGGTAAACACGTGCCGTTGCTATTTCAAGATATGTATATATTGAAATATTTTATTTGACTAATTTATATGCACTTACCTTCTATCGATTAAACAATGCTGTAATTTCAAAGTAAGTTTGTTTTGCTACATGATAATTTGGATGCTATGTGATTTAAAAGTCTTATATGAACAGACATGTAAAGTTAATAAATATACATATTTTGAACTTACAGAACCAGTCAGACTAAAATCGCAAAATAATATGGATCATCTCGTTTTAAATAGCTCAACGGGTCAATAAAAGGGAGTCGCTTTTATTCAAGACGATTATTTGTGTATAATTTTTGCAATTGATTTATCAATTTGGTGGTGATGTGCAAACATTTTACAGTGAATATTTTACGCAGACATGATAAAAATAGCTTAAAATCATTTCTTTTAGAGACGATGGTTATTGTTGTCGTACAACTGGAACATTTTATTTCATATTTCAATCATTAATGAAACATCTGTCTTCCCAGGTGTTCTGTATACCACTAATAAGCAAACATGGTAGTAGTTAAGATGGCCATCTGGAGCTAGAAGTAAACAAACATAACCTTGACCCAATTTCGACAAGCTCATATAACGTGCGGGCATTGATCAAATATGTATGTGAACAACACCAAGAGGCGTGTTGCTATGTGCATATTGCTAGGTGGTATAACAGGATTACATAATCAACTTCAGGGGATGTGTTGTTAGGAGATATAATAAAATTATGGCATCAACACCAGGGGCATGTTGCTATGTTCACATTGCTAGGTGGTATAATAGCATACCTTCAGCAACACCATGACCCAATTTCGACAATGTAGCATGTCATTCCATATATCATTTCATTCACTTTATAGTCTTTGCTTCTATAATTAATTATCATGAAACTTTGTGGGATACCGTAGAGAAAGACGATTTTATCAGAATAATGTGCATGTATCATACATTTGAAGATATGAAGAGCAAACAAAATCTACTAAATAACTGTGATAAGAATTAAAAAGTTCTCAACAAAATATTTCAAGTTATTGTTTCTTATGATAAAAGACAGAAAATCTCATTACACCACAAAACGTGATGCCTAAACATATACAGTTTAATATTTTTCAAACAACCACTAGTGTATGTAAGTACAGGTTGGAAAAAAAACACTTAGGACATGGTTCTATCTTTTGTCTGTTAGAAAGTTGTAAAAAAAAATGTCTGTATAGGATGGCAATGAAATGCAAGTTTGTAGGAAACAGCCATATCCAATTATAGTTATTCAAGAACTATCTAACATCCTCTGTAAAACTGCATAAGACTAAGTAACTATATTCTATATCAGTATGAAAAATAATATATTTTCATTGTTTCATCATATGATCTACAAACAAGATTATTGTGATATAACAAAATTACTATCTTCTACATAAGATAAATTATACTGGCAATATCTTTAGTTCTAAAAACACTTATTATCTTTGGACAGTAAGGATTTTTATATTTGATATACATAAAAATGTATATCTAATAAATGCATTGTTACATTAAATCACTTTGTAACAAAATTATGAAGAAATATATAATTTATATCTTTATTAGATCCAAATTCTACAATAATTTGTGGTTGGATACACATCTACATCTGTAATATCCATAATGTAAACAATATTGTTCACATGCTGTCGAATAAGGTCCTTGCAGAATCTTCTTATTGTAAGTTCACATTTGACCGTTCTTTTTGACGAATGTTCTTATGCTGTGAAATTGTGGTGGCAAGCCAACGAGATCAAAATATCCTCCTTTCCCATTTTGACACAGACCCAGTGACTTCCAAGTTTATGACTTGGATCGTAGTTGATAATATACAGTTGTTTTTCTGCATTGATAACTAACAACCACACCTCCGAGCTTCTTCTCATACACAAATGTTCATTGCTTCTTAGATATCAGTGATGATTTTTCTAGACTGGTCAATTTCTAAAATGGACTTAAATTCTGCATAGGCAAGAACATTTATAGTGTTAAGTAAAGCTTTACCAAATTGTATCACTATTCATAGATTTCCCTGTTTCACCAGGTTAAAGTGATAATCACCAGCTGAGAGGTTGGGTGTAAGATCAAATACAAAGAGTGTATATCCTTCTGAATATTTGTCATATCCTATATCAATTCCTTGATCTTGAAGCTGTTTTCCCATTCCACTAAATAATGTTTTGTAGCGTCATACATAGAGGTCACCATCAAAATTGGGTTGTAAAGGTTGAGCTGGAATTTGCTTTCCTTCCACATTGATTGCCACAAATTTGATGTTTGAACTCTATGAGTTTTTCTTCCAAGATCCATTAAATGCATCATTATCAACACATCCTATAACAAGATGTACAGGTACTTGACCTAAAAATGCATTATCGATGGATGCTCGTAAGTTTACCTGAGAAATTGAAAATGATTTGCACTCTATGTACTTGAAAGGATACTTAGCAGTTCCTTTCTGAAAGGCTTTTGTGTGCAACAGAATGACCAAAGGACTGATTTTGACTTTTCTAGAGTAGATAGAAGCATGTTGTAGAACAACTTTGAAATCTGATTTATCACTCGACATAATATAAAACGCATCTTTACTTTGTATGAGACATAGTTTTAAAGTAACACCATTCAGCAAGACCTTTATTTGCAAAAAGATATCTGAATGTAAACGACCGATCATGTCAACAGTTTAACTACCTCGAGTATTTATGTATCGGTCTTTGATTCCATCAATAAAGTTGAAATCATCAAAACTACCCACTGTGTCCTTTACTCACATAGACATAGTCAGATGGTTTTTCTTGGCTTCCCCATTATAACTCAATAGTGTTAATGTGAAGGTCTTATAGACATAGAGATTGTGTGACAAAGAAATGAGTTTGCCATTTAGGTGTATGCCTACTTGTGAAAATAGAGAATTAAGAAACAGATTGACAGGAGAAGACTTATCTTCCTCTTTTTATATATCCATCCCATCACCTTTAACAATCGTTGCCTTCACATGTAGATATGATTGTTCCAGATCTATGTATACTTCTCCCGATCCTGATATAGAAATTTAGATGGGTCCACTGTCAGTCACTGATGAAAGAGGATAATATTCTGTTCACTGACCTTTTTCAATCAACATTTGTACAGGAGGGAGAGAAAATAAATCTAGCTCCGACTTTGTACACTGATAGGAGTTTTCATGAGGTATAAGGGACATAATTATCTGTCAAAAATATTAGGACTCAGTGTTCTCTGTTTCTTGGTTTTAGTGACTCTGAATGCTAGGCCTTAGCATTTCTTCCTTTTATTAGGTAGGGCAATCTGTGTGACATCTCGAGTCAACTCTTGAGCCCCTTCTTTTGCACATTGTTTTCTGGCATCAACAAAAGGTTTCCCTTGTATGACATCTTATGCTAAATTTATACATGAGTTAACTGCTTGTTTTCCTAATGCTAATGCTTCCTTTTTTAGAAAAGGTATGGCTGAACAAAATAGGCTGTATAATACATCTCCCAAACCGTGACCTCATTGCCATTGACTACCTGTAAGATATGGGAAACTACTTCCCATCTGGTAATCGTAATATGGGTCATAAACCACTGGGTTGTTATATTAAGGTACTCTCATGATGATGGAAGTGAAGCATAATGATGACTCTCACATGTTCAAATGATATACACTGACCCATGTCATCCTTTATACCTATCTCAATAGCTTGAAATTTCTTTTTTAGATACAGGTCTGTGTACATCACTGACAAAACTAGGTTCCACAATATCTGATTAAACATAGAGTGAATAAAATCCTTCATGCACATTAACAGTATGTGGAGTTATAGTGAGTTCTGCTATTATACGATTATTCTCAAATTCGAGTAGTATAGATAATATGGGATCCCTATTTCACATTGATACTTACTTTTATGGTGAATGAATTGTAGCCAAATACAGTATATGTGTCGGATTCAAGAGCTAACTCTTTTACTTAGTTTAGTATTCTAATTAAATCTTCAGTCTCTTCGTAATGACCCAGTCTAATATAAACGATTTTATTGCGAGCATCAGAGCTAGGAAAGAAAGTGATCCATCCTGTACCAGTACGTACATTATACTAGCTATGTGGAAACTGTAGTTCAGCGAAAGACACTTCCCATGAGCTCTCGAGGTTAATAGTACTGCTGGTAAAATAGTTCATAGAACTATTGCTGGGTAATGATCCATGTAAAATAATGGGTAATAGAATTATACAAAACATTTTATGATGCCATTTGATTTAGATCAGCTTGAGGGATTCAGCTATTTAACTTATCTGGATATCCTTTCCATTTAACGAAATACTGCAAGATTTTATTCCTTACTAGGAAAGAAAGTGATCCATCCTGTTTTGTTTGAAGTTAAGCACAAAGCTACACAAAGGGCTATCTGTGCACTGCCCACCACGGGTATCGAAACCCGGTTTCTAGCATGTAAGTCCGTAGACATGCCGCAATCCACCCTGTATCATCAGGTACATTATGCTAACTATGTGGATACTGAAGTTCAGCCAAGGCCACTTCACATGAACCCTCGAGGTTAATAGGTCCCAGAAGATGTGTGACATGATTCGTCAAAGTATTGCTGGCTAAATACTTCAGAGAACTATTGCTGGATAACGTTATGTAAAACTGACCCATGTTGAATAATGGGTAATAAACTTATACATAGCATTATATGATGACATCTGATTCAGATCGGCTTGAGCGATCCAGCTATTAAACTTATCTGGATATCCTTTCCAGTTAATGAAATTCTGTTTGTTTTTACCACATCACATCCTCGTTCACATAGTATTTCTTCCACAGCATGTACATTGTTCAAGGTATCGATAACACGTTGTATTTCAGATTCGTAAAGTGCTCCATCTAATTATTCTCCGAGATAGTCTTGCAGTTTGTACACTGGGAGGTTTCTCTTCAATGTGTTGTGAATTGTAAATATTTTGTCTGTCCACCCTGGCATATATATCGTTTCTTAAATTGATGTTTTGTTTTACTAATTCGAATTTGATCACCCACTTGGAATAGAAATTTAACTTTTGTTTGTAGTTTGTAGAGTTTTCCACACAGCGTCTGACTAGTGTGATTAATGTCTAATGGTCTCATTTTAATACTGTGGTGATACAACCTATTATAGGCACTGACTAAGTTTTTTAACACCGAGATGTATTTGAATTTTCCATGATGGGTAAAACAGTGCCACATTTTAGTTTTAAGAGTATGATTAAAATGTTCAACTATAGACGATTTTGTTTCATTATATGTAGTAAAGAAGTAAATGTCTTGTTCCTGGAGATAATGTTCAAATAGTGTATTAGTAAATTCTGTTCCAACATCATTTTGAAGTTTACAAGGTTTTTCGACCTTATTTTGAAATCTGCTCAAAGGCCTTTATGAGTGTCACTCCTTTCTTATCTTTGAGTGGAACAATCTATGCATACTTTGAAAATACATCGATACACGTCATCAAATACTTAAACTGATTGTTATAGTGACTTAAGTTATATAGATCTACTAAATCAGCCTGCCACTGTTCATCAATACAACAACCACTCTGTTTCTCGAAAGTTTATATCTTACAGACTTGGGTAATGTATATGTATCTTGGAGCCTTAACCAGTCCTTGACCTGATTTAGACTGAAGAGCATACCTAATGCATTTACTGGCCTATATAAAGCCTGCTCACTGCTGTAACTAGCAAGATGTGAAATAATATAAAAAATGCCATGTAGAGTTTTATCCATATTATTTGCCATGTCTGATGAATTTTAACTTTTTCTATTTGGTTTACTGTTTGTAACAATAGTTATAATCTGACCTCTACAGCAGCAAGGTTAAATCATAGATGACTGATAAAATTATCAGAATTCAGTGGTTGACAACCATCCATGATGACAATCAAGAGACAAGTGATTATATAATAAAATGCTCGTTTATTAAAAATGAGCCCATTTAGTTACAGTTCATTTTGCTCTTTTAACTGTATAATCTTCATGCTTCATATACGACCGCCTGTCTATATTTTAAACAACTTCTTGTGGGATATTCATATATGATAATTGTTCTGCAAGTTCTCTCCATCTGGTAGGATTATAATGTCTTTGTTTCCATAATACATCATTGATCAGATCGATTATGTTACTGTTTGAGACAGATCCTTGATCATTCCATGTTACGTCTCCACTTGAACATGATAAGTTTAATAGTACTAACAGAAATACCTACTCTCCTGGCAGGTTTAACTGCTAGTTCCTGCAGAAGGCTATTGGGTCTGCGGCCTTTTCTGGAATTGTCTGACAGTTCTACAATAATTTATTCATACTTGACATCCAATAATATTCACCATCCATGAGAAAAGGGATTTTATTGAAATTTTAGTTTAAAAATGAGCTATCATCACAGCATTACGTCACAGAGTAAATTTTATTGAAGTATTTCTTTGTAGACGCAGTTATCAATGAACGTGCCTTGCTTTTCTGTTGAAACACTCATGAGATTTTCACTAAACAAAAACAAATACCCTTTTTTAAGTTTGTTGTTTAATTATTTTATATTTGTAACTTACTCATTTTTCTTTGTAATTTTTATTGGTTAAATCTGAAACATATCATTTTTGTCGAAATTTCAATTGTTTTATTTATTGCTCAGCTATAAAAATATTGCCTAGTTAAAAAAAATATTACCCAGTTATGATTGGCGATTATTAGTGCGGTAGTTTCCGAGATCCGAGTTTTGGACGTATACATCGCAAGCTTCATTATAATAAGATGTCAGCTTTCTTTTTTACTTCCAGCTCCTAATGGTGTAATGGGAAACACTGATTTGTAGAAAAAAGAAAAAAAGTATACCACAATCTGACATGCCTCTCTCCTCACAAATATATGAGGGAGGGTTACACTAACAGAATATGATATCAGACTTTGTATGTGGTGTGGGTTGTCGATGATCATTTCTAGCAGGGGTTGGTTACTGGACTATGCTTCAGCATATGAATGAGCAAACTCTCTTGTATAGGAAGGCTTTGTTCATCATTTACCGTTATTAAGGTATTCAAATAATTTGAATGGACCTAGGGCATGCTCCAATACAAATGATTTGTTCGACATTCTTAAGTTTGCATGTTCTTTTATTCGTGTAAGAAGCATTTTTGTAGTAAAATGATGTAATCTTGTTTGCAACAAGAACAGATAAATTGATGAACTGAATCTGATATTTTCAATACAGAAATATAGTAGACGAAATCCTGGTTTAAAAATACATCTTAGTTGTAGTTGTGGTTACATTCTACGAAGTAAGGAACAGAGTTGTTTTTAACATACAGGGAATATTTTTCAATATCTAGTAAAGTTATAACGTTAATAGTTTACTAAAGTTTCGTTTGTTCAAACATGCCACAAATTATTTGATCTATCAAATAAATAGGAAAACCATTTTTGAATAAGAATTTCTTGATGTTGTCAAACTTTAAAAAAAATGATACGAGTTTGAGGTTTTACATGTATGATTTACTGAGATCTTTATCAAGTTTTCGTTAAACCCAGTTATTGTATAATGTAGAAACTTAAAATAAAGTCCATTAAATTATTTTCATAGTAAAACTTACATTTGCAAGTTACCGTTGTAATTATGAACTAATAACATAACATAATGTTTAGGGACAACAAAGGACTTATTGGTCCATTTAGGCTGTCTCATCCCATAAACTAAATTGAAACTATAAAATAAAACAACTTCAAAGAAGCCCCTTTGATTCATATAGTTATCAAGCGTTCTCTTAAACCCATTTATAATGCTTGGAGACGGCTTGAATGGGTAATGAAG
>NW_013665792.1:328636-341591 GCF_000517525.1 Limulus polyphemus | reverse complement strand
TAATGACAAAACCCTAGTCGAAACGTTGTACATTTACCGTTATGTTAAACTTATATTAAAGTTTTTCTTTCATTACCCATTCAAGCCGTCTCCAAGCATTATCAGTTTCAAAGTGGGTTTCTCGTCATCGAATTTAAGCCCACCCGCTCCAAAGACCAAACACCCTGTTAAAAAAAAATGTTTTAGCTGAAGATGACTTCTACTCTGTTAAAATTCATATTTGTGTCCCCTAGTCCTACCATTCTCACCATTAAGTATGAAAAAATTATGCATAAACACTCAATTTCTTTAACAATCTTAAACACTTCAACCAGATTCCTTCTAACGCTTCTTTTTTTCAAGAGAAAACAATTTCAGAGATCCGAGTATCGTATGACAACCTCTCTATCCCAGGCACCATTCTAGTAGTCTTTTTCTGAATCATTTTCAACAATTTAATGTCCTTCCTAAAATAAAGAGCCCAAGACTGAACATAATACTTCAAATGTGGCCTAACCAGTGGCCCATACAATGAAATTATAACCTCTTTAGACTTTACTCAATATTTCTGTTAGACACAACCTAAAATCCTATTTGCCCTACCACTATCAACAGCACACTGCTTGGATGGCTTAAGAGACTAACCAATCACTACAACAAGATCTCCTTTCGTCATAACACTGTTAAGGTTATTCCCATCCAAATTATACTTATAGTTCAAATTATGATAACCCACATGCATTATCTTGCATTTATTATAATTAAAACCCATCTGACATTCATTCGCCTAACTCACTAAAGGATCAAAACCCTTTGTAAAGCAGCATCCTCCTCCTCATGTGTCTTATGATCTTGCTGGTGTTCAACAGTAAATTAATACCAATGCTATTATACTCGCTACTTAAATAATCTGAAACTGAGAAATATGACCTAGTTCCTTGAAGGAAGTAAAAATGCTATTCACATGCAGTATCTACGATTGTACAATGACTTAAAAGACCGTGATCCAGCCTCTAAAAAATTATTTTCACGAAAGTAAAGAAAAATATTAGCTTGAGAAGTAAGAGCTGGAGCCCATAGCTACACGATCAATCTTATCATAAGGATTACAAATGAACAAAAAGCAATTACTTACTTGCAAAATTCGTTAACTTCAAAAATAATGGTTTTGGAATGCATAACTGATATCAATGGTCATGAAATGTTACATCTGTACTTAACTGTATTGTTTCTTACAAAAGGATGTTAGTATAAAAGTAACAGATACTAAAACTGACACAGTAAAACTTAATTTCAAAGTTTAGAGTTTGTGTTTCATGATAAATTCAAAGATGTCCTTCAAAGTTCATTCGTTAGTAGTATTATTCTTCAAAATCAGACGAAGCATGATTATAAGCTCATAAAATATATAATAATTACAGTCCAATTACTTTATCTAGTTCACATTATAACACTCGTTGTTTATGAAAGTTTATTATATAAGCATGGGTTTGATCACTTCGATGTCTGTAGTATCCCAGCCGGGCTGATGAACCATTGTATTTGGCCACAGACATCTTCAGAAATCGCAGATGTGGTGTGATGGCATATTAAACACATTATTCTTCACTTTCATTCATAACTTCTTAGACTGCTAATATTTGAAACTATATTCCTAATGGACATTCTTCTTTTTATATTTTGATAAAGCCATACAAATCCTTAGATGTCGTAGTTGACCCTTCAAATTATTTTAAGATCCTAACAAGGGCCTTTGTATAAAAAATATCTTACTCATTCATAAGCCGAGGCGAAAATAAACCAAGCTAGTTCTAGTTATAAGTTGCTGTTTGTCTTATTTTGAAAGTTGCGATGTCGTGTAAGATACATTTTTGTTTGGTAAAAATAACATCGTCATAACTGTACAGTCGAACTTGGATATCTGGAATAAATGGTTGATGTAGAATTTGGTTCTGTCCATTTCCTGTTACTTTACATTTATTAAAAATCAAAACTAAAGTCATGTTTTTAGATCGTCTATCTCATTACTCTAATATTTCGAATATATTCTCAAAGTTGTTGACACTTTAACACATCAGTTTAAAAAAATCCCATTCAACGCTCGCTCTCTCTTCTCTGGATCGGGATTAACGTCATCGACCTGGGAAGGTCAGGTTCAAGTAACGCTAAGAATTTAATTGTTTGTTTTTGAATTTCGCGCAAAGCTACACGAGAGCTATCTGCGCTAGCCGTCCCTAATTTAGCAGTGTAAGACTAGAGGGAAGGCAGCTAGTCATCACCACCCACCGCCAATTCTTGGGCTATTCTTTTACCAACGAATAGTGTGATTGACCGTCATATTATAACGCCCCACGGCTGAAAGGGCGAGCATGTTTGGTGGGACGGGTATTCGAACCCGCGACCCTCAGATTGCGAGTCGAGCGCCTTATCCACCTGGCCATGCCGGGACCAAGAATTTAATAAAACGTTCATGTAGATTCAACTTTGAAAAGTGAATTTCTTTCGAAAGATGCAGTGGATGAATATCTTTCTCTATTAAAATAAAAGTAATGTTTTATTAATTAAACGTTGTTTGTGTAGAAATAAATAGAAAATAATATTTTTCACTTATTACTTTACCATTTCAATTTTTTTTTATTTACCGGGCCCATGATCTTCTAGAAGAAGATTATCCTTTTTCAACACACAAAATTCTAAAATTGTCTATATCTGTTTGGGACCTGCAAAGAGTATCTTTGAACCAAATCCCATGTAAATTGGTCGAAATATGGCTAAGTAATTGACCAAAACCTTTAAAATTATGGGTATATTTAAATTTTGGCGCCCCCTGAAAATATAACCAAAAATAAGAATCTTCCACATTCTTGTGTATAAGAAGTATCTTTGTACCAAATCCCATGTAAATTGGCCAAAATATGGAAGAATAATTGTCAAAAAACCCTACAATTATGCTTTTTGTGACATCTTGACATTCCTATAGTTACTAAAAATGGACAAGTCCATCATTTTTGTTTGCCAATGTCTTGGACCTGTACGAAAGTATCTTTGTACCAAATCCCATGTAAATTGTTTAAAATATGGCCGGGTAATTGACCCAAACCCTCGAAATTATGCTTTTTTTGTGAGTACTGATCTCCCTAAAAAGACACAAAATGAGCAAATCCAACTATTTTTATTTCAATATGTTTGTGCCAATTTTCATCTTAATTGCTGTAAATATGACCGCACCAGAGCCCTTCTTGGATTAGCTTACTGGCTTGCTAATCTAAATACTGTTCAACCAGGTGTAATAAATCTAGATCCTGGAACCAGTGATCTATGTTCGTTCTCTGTCAGAAAAATAATTTCTATTTATTTACTTATTGTCACGTAATTTGAACTCTCAATGTTTACCCCTGATCTTTCTAATACTTACTATTTATTTATGATAACTTTCCATACTTGTCTTTAGAAATTAATCTGCTTAACTTTTCTTTTTCAGTCAATCTCCATGTGTCACCTTTATTTTACTTGAACACTTAAGTATAGTTTTCTTGACCATTTGAAAAGCAAAACACCTTTAACACCTTTTTACATAACTCTCCCGTTTCTGCACCGGAAATGAGAAGCCCAGGTGACCTTCATGACGTCACTCAACTCATTGAGTTACACCAGCATTCCCAGTTTACCCTAGAAGAAGAGAGGTCCACTTTTCGAAAGCGTTCGAGTTATAGGGTTTTTATTGTTTTACATTCATCTTCTAAGACATCTTCAGAATACTGAAAATAGTGTAAGACTTAATGAGCCTGACTTCCTGCCCTTTCCAAAAACACTTTGATCTTTCTTATGCGTTTTTTCATGTTTGTTACCGTCCCCCTAAGGGACAGCGGTAGGTTTAACGGATTTACAACACTAAAATCCGAGGTTCGATTCCATGCGGTAGACACAGCAGATAGCCCATTGTGGCTTTGGTTCGAAAACAAACAAACAAAATGTTTGTTACCATATATAATAATCTTCCAGAAAATAGCATTTTTACCATTTTTTTTCAAATAACGTCTTTCTATCCACTATATAAAATGAAACGTTTTTTTAAGTGTATATTTTTTTCTGTTAATGCGTGTAAAACAGATATATTATCTCTTCTGACACATCCTTTACGAAATGTTGATTGGCTTTTCTTTTATTGATTACTTCCATTCAACCATTCAGTAATCTTTCTTGTTATCATCTTAATTTTTAAGTTACATTTGATAATTAAACCACTATGTAGTTTTTATCTCTGCATCGTTTTCTGATTTTGAAATTATCTAGATATTTGCTTCTCTCCATTTCTTTACTAATCTTGCTATCTTTCATATGTTGTTCACAGCTATCAATACTTTGATACTCATCTTTATTGATAAATTCCTGTAAAATTCCTTCACTTCATCCCGAACTATTTCCGTTTTCAAACTGTTAATTGCTTTTCCTCTTTCCTCTTCAATCTAATGCAACTTTACTCTCTTCTTCCCACCTCTTAAAACGTTTTCTCTAATCCTAAGTTCTGCAGCTAAGAAGACATTGAATGTTATTTATAGTTACAAATGACACAGAGAGAAAATATTGTTGATCCATTAGTTATAAGTTAATAGACTACGATGTTTCAGACATTAGCAGATTATAGCTTTGTGAAGAGATTAAAATTTACTTTCTCCTTCTCCTACTACACACATTATGGCGGATCTTCGCTATGTACATCGCCATTCGCTATACATTGTTTATACAATTGTGTGATATGGTTTGCTCTGCACATCCTTATGTCTGTGCCTATTTCGGTTGATATAAAAAGGAACATTCAATAACTAGTCAAATTTTACGTGCGAGACACAATTCTTCTCCAGAGGTTCAGTCGTTTCAACATGGTTTCAGTTTAAAACGAAACCCTCCCCGCACCCCACCCCCCACAGAGTCAATTATAGCTTTCAAAAATGAAGCCTCGCAAAATACGTTCTTGACTTGTGATTTTGATGTATAATTAAGTAGACTTGGTGATTTGGCACCTGTATGTATGTATGGGGCGACTCTGAGATTGTTTGTGTGTGTGCTTGTCTGTAATTAAATACAGCAAAAACGGCGCACAATAGCGCCACATTTGTAATGAAATAAGAATAGAAACAGAATAAAAGTTTCGTTAAAATTGGGCCACGGGTTACCGAGTTAACCCCGTTTTCCGGGTCACTTTTAAGAAAATTTATAGATAAATTTACGTACACTAGATGGCGCTAACATATCGGTTTATCTATTTATCTATTCCTTCTCCACCTGATGAATCGCTTTAAAATATCTTCTATACAACAATATATGCACAACAGAAATTAAACGATGAGATGAAAATGTGTTATAATGGCGCGTTTAAAGAGCAACAATAAAATGGACCTACAATATTATTGACTATTTGCAAATAGTAACTATGGAGACGAGGTAATAAAATAAAAACAAGTCGAGAACAACAACAACATTTTATAAACGAAAACCTCTCGTCTAGCATTGGCTATTATATTATTTCCCTGTCAATGTCCCCATCTTCATTAAAAGGTGTAAGATGACAAAACCAAGATCTTGAAGAATCTATCCATATACTACCAAAACTCTGAGATTGTTTGTTTGTTTGCTTATTTTCTCAGTCAAAAAATCATTCGCACTACCGTTTGCGCTCTTTACGAAACTTCATCGGGCCACAAGTTACCGAGTTAGCGCCATTTTTCGGGTCACTTTTATGAAAATTTCTAGCATGAGTAATTTTACATCACACTACCGTTCGCGCTCTTTACGAAACTTCTTCGTTCAAATCTATTTCCCTGTCAATGTTCCCATCTTCAATAAAAGGTGTAAGATGACAAAAACAAGATCTTGAAAAATTTCTCAATAATGTACCTTGGTTATGGTAGGTAATTCGAAGAAAAAATAAAGTGTTACTGTTTCTTATTTGTAGAAGGTTTAAGAGGAAAGACCACAACATAATAAACTAATTCATCACAATACCTGAAAACTCTGACTTCACTTTTTTGAAAAGTGAAATGGTCTTTACTTTTACTCCCGATCAACAATCAAATATCTTTTCTTGAATTATGAATAACACGAATGGATTAAAATATTTATTTAAATTATCTCAAAGAAACCTCCATTTCGGCGCAAGATTGAAATTAGCTTGAATTCTTCCTAACCTCTGAATAGTGTGTGACCCAAAGGGTCACGGGTTGTCTAGTTTCTACTAATCACTTACACCATTAAAACAGGTAAATCGGCCTTGGTAACTTAGACGTCTTATGATTATAGCAAAGTGGTTCTTGCTGATGATTTATTTTGAAATATAGTTAAAGATGTTTAAAAGAGCTTGATACTATGCCTTTGATGTTAATACTGCGTTAGATGTAGTTTAGCGACTCATCAGTACGTTAATATCATTTAAAATTATTACTGTTTATTTCTATGGTAAAATCAGGTAAGTCTGGTTTCACTCAGAGTTACAAGACAGGTCTGTTTAATAATAGGAGAGTTGACGAGATATTTACTGCAGGTCGTGATGTATAAAGACTGAACACAACAAATTTGCTATGACATATAAGATAGTGTTCGTGAATCTCATATATTACTGATAATTTCATCACAATTTAAATATTTTGATCAATTAATTTTGAATATTTTGCATTACCATTACCGAAAAATCTACGAATAAAACTGCATTCTCTCTTGAATATAGGGTTTTTGTTACTCTTATTCTTAAATGAGAATTCAATACCTGTTGATCATTTAAATTTCAAAATTGAAACATTTTCTCACCAGTATTAATGAAAAGAACACTGCTCAAGTCAGTAATCACATTTAACTTCATATATCAAAGTATTAATATCCAGATCAAATCCTTTATTTTCATTCACATGGCTCTTAACAGTTTAGTCCTGTGTAATTGACCAATTCGTGTTATACAACACTCGTGAATGACGTTATGTGACGTATAAGTGTATATGAGTGAAACCACACACGTATATGTGCATGCACATAAACACGTGTATTGCAATATACATACAATACAATAAAATATTATCAAGCATATCAATACCTTTTAGCAGACTGCCTTTGGCATACGTGCAAGTCACTTTAGTAATTACATAGGCCTGCGATGGTTTTATTGTCTTGAAATTTTTACATATTCTACAGTAATTCCTGCATCTACACCGAATCGAAAAAGATATCTATTTTTCTTCATCACGTACAGATTTTTCACAAAACGTCATAACGCAATACATAAAAGAAAGACCACAACACGTAAGTTTGAGACTAAAAGACATAGATTTCACAAAAAATGTCAGGATGAATGAGGATGCATATTCATTTGACATCAATGTTCTTCCCTTTTCTTCAGTTTGTTCGTATTTTTTTTAAACAAACATAATAATACAAAATATTCATTGTGGTAAACAAAATAATAATTTGATCTAAGTAAGAGTTTTTTCATTCCCGATTTGTCAAAAATCCTTACGTTATAGAAAAAATGGATATTATTTTCGAAATCTGAAGTTTATGAAGTTTAAATTTGCAGGCCTGTGTTATCGCAGATTGCTTAAGTTAAGTTGATAAACTGTGGTCTGTAATGTGCTATGATCTACGAGCTTTCAAACTCTCAGGTTTTTCTTTCAGCCATCACGAAATGAATAATTACTGGCAGAATTCAGCTAAACTAAGATATTTCAACGAGGATTCCAGAGCCAGAATTAACGTTTATGCTGTTACAACACTAAATATTTCAACATACACTTAATGAAATACGATTTTCTTACTGTATGCACCCTCTTCATTATTAAGTACTCGCTTTCTCAACTGCTGGTGAAATAACTTCTGTTGGTAGATCTCTCTCGTGGCTTTAAACAGAGCTGAGGTAAGTTGCTTTGGTTGGCAAAGGCCTTGGAGTAATATAGAGATCATCCCACTCTGTCTTGGACTTGCCAGATGTCATACCACTATGAAAACTTTCGGTTCTCTGTGCCCCTTCACACTGAGATCGATTTTCAGTGACAGAGCATAGTCGACAGGCATTGGCACCTCTACTCCCTGAGTCATTGTTTGTAACGAGAAAAAGGTCCTGGATCTTTGCAGAATTTATAAAAGTCCAACATCCAGAATAGAATCTCTTCTAGATCCGACATTCCTCTCAGGCAACAGTTTCCCTTCAGGTACTAATCATCCCTTTTGCTCGTAATTCCTTCATGATATGGAACATGTCATTTCCTTGTAATGAAGTTTTTAAAATTGAATATAAGAGCTTAAATATGGGCACTGTACACGTCAGACGAAACGCGGAAAGCTCCACAATAACATATCCTGTAGTAACGTCACCAAACGTTTCTCTTTACCTGTCTACTATGTAGTACTTCTAGCTAAGACTGATTCCATTTGGAGCGCCAAGACAGATCCGCTTAATAATGGAGATTCAACAATTCTGCAAAGTAATTCTAGGTTCTCTGATTATTGAAGTCGTGATAAATAAAGAAAAACTCACAACAACAATAAGCAATTTTTATTTCAAACAAACACTGTTAAAATGTGTACTAACGTGACCACGTTAGACAGTTGCCTTTACTATAGAGTTAGAATAACTCGGTTATCTCAACTCCCAAACTATATTTCTCTCAGCTCATATTCCATACTGAACCTCTTGATATCATGTTTCAGATTAAATATTTCTCACATGAGCCACTTCAAACGTTAACATCAGACTTAACCAATGCAATTAAACAACTCACGTGACTCGTCATTTCTGAATGAAAAACGAGAGGTCATTACCTCCAGATGTCACCTCACAGCCAGTAAAAAAGATACCTGTCTAACTTCACATATCATAGATGACATTATAACCATTTTTTCCCAATAGAAGGCAAAATATGCTACTCTAGGTGAACGATATCGTACAATCAGCAACTAAAGTGAAAGGAATGAATGTAACGACATTAATGATCAACGTGGTGTGAAAACAGCACAAATAGATTTTGAAAATTTCTGTGTTGATACAAAGAGGTTTGGTTTGCTTGTTTGTATTTAAGCACAAAGCTACACAACGGGCTATCTGTGCTCTGTCCACCACGGTTATCGAAAACCGGTTTATATTTTCGCGCAAAACTACTCGAGGGCTATCTGCGTTAACCATCCCCAATTTAACAGTGATAGACTAGAGAGAAGGTAACTAGTCAACACCATCCATCGCCAACTCCTGGATTACTTTTTTATCAACGATCAGTGGAATCGATTGCCACATTATAACGTCCCCACGTCTGATAGGACGAGCATGTTCGGTGACTAGGATTCGAATCCGAGACCCGCAGATTGCGAGTCGAGCGCTCTATCCACCAGGCCGTTTCAGGTCCCATAGAGATGTGAAAAAAATACACATGGACCAGACAACACGCCTGAAGATAGATTGACAGGTTTTGGTACCTCCATTTATAAAACTAGAAGAAAAGTATCCAAATCATTGCATGTTAATTAATTTAACTTTGTTATTTATAAATATTTCAAAACATATTATCTACAGTGTTATTGATAGTAAGCTAGACATTATTTTATATTTATTCCTTTAAAACTTGGTTTTCGAATTTTTTTCACTCATTTGAGACATAATGTTTAATGCCTTACATTACTTTGCTAATGACTTGAATAAAAGTTCTCATATGAATGTATTAACATTAATCATTAAATCAAATTATTGATATCTTTCTATATGAAGAAGTCATTTATCCAAAAAAATTGTCCTAATGTTCACAGAAAAATATTTTTAGTTACATTTATTCACATACATTTGGTGGTGCATAATACTGATACCTTAAACTGGAACCAACGTTTCTCTTATATATCAAATAAGGCTAATTCATAACAGGATGATGTTTTGCGTCGAAATTTATAGAATTACCCGGCAAGCTTCTACTTATAACAATACTCTCGTTGAGGCAAGTAAGAAGTGAGTGTAATACTACTTTGACTATTTACAGGACCGAACTTTTTGTCAAATCTTAAGTACTGCAACAGTTGTTACAAATGCTGGAATGCCACTATTCTTATGCTTATAAACAAATCTAAAAATTTTCATGTCACAATAAAAGCAGATGCTTCGTATCTTTTTTAGAGGTAGAAAAAAACAAAAACACTCAAAACTGGTAAAATTCTTTTTCTTCGTCTTGTTGAAGTGCCAATACATAAACAAAGGATGGACGGTAAAAACAAAATTTTACTGGTAGATATTAAACTAAACGAGAGATTGTTAACAACTGATAATTTTTCATTGTAACTTGTCATTCACAACTAGTCAGTTAAAACACACAATTTAAGGGTCTAGAAGCAGATAAAAAACCTAAAATGAGGGAACGGCATAGTGGTGTTCGCATTCTATTTTGTGGTGAAATGATATGTTATTAATTATTAAAATAATATGTCATATTAAAATATGTTACACCTGTTATGTATTACGAAAAATAATCATTCAAAGGGCGATAAAAATAATGCTTATTTGATCGTTTTCTTGCCCTTTTCGAATATCAAATTCAGAATGCTTAAATGGACTAACGCTGTGTGTTGAAATTTTAATCAAGATAAGAATTATTCTAATTTATTTTAGGAAATGGTTTTACTAAATAAATAACATATGTAATTAAAATACCTGGAAATTTCGTATGAAAACATTTTAACTGTTTTAAACAGAGAAAAAAATTATTCTAGTTTGCTTAAAAAAAAAGACTCATTAATGACAAAAACTTCCATGTACAAAATATCTAGATATATATAAGCAACAATTTCATGAATTGCAAACTTTTCATCTCTCTACTACCTGTAAAATAATTAAGTTAAATGATATTGCTGATAAAACATTTTACAAAAACATGGGTTTCTTCAAGGTTTCCCCCAGTGGCACAGCGGTATGTCTGCGAACTTCCAACACTAGAATCTGGGTTACGATACCCGCGGTGGTCCAAGCACAGATAGTCCATTGTGTAGCTTTGTGCTTAATTGCACACAAACAAACAATCTTCAAGGGTATAAAAAAATAAAATTACTGTTTGATGTCTTGTTCCTAGAATTACTTAAAATGTTATTCGTACTTCAAAACTGTAGGCAAAATACTTTGTACTTTTGACCTCGAACGAGCAAGTAATCTGTTGCCTTTGAAACAGGTGTAAAGTTTATAAAATAAAAATGATTTAGGTTAAAAAATATTTCTGTAAGTGATGACGCTTTTGGATTTTCTTTTCACTTGAAGATTTGAATACGAAAGATTGTTTTTTAATGGTTACTTGGAATGAAAGAGAAAAACGATCCATTTCGATTCTCTTCTAAATTAAGTATATTTTGAAAAATCAAGATTATTCCTACTTTACCTACACGGCTGTTTTCTGACTGAAAAGAGTTTAACTTCTCAACCATATTTTATGCTATTTTTCTTTCTTATTAACCCTTTATTCAACTAAGTGTGATGGAAAGTATGGCGACTATACCCATTCTATCTAAGAGAAGACAACGTGTACATCCGATAATGCCAGTATATATTCTATTCTCATACCTTGCTGGTAACTAATATTAATCACTCTGATTGAAATGCTTCTTCCAATAACTGTTTACTTGATACTTTGGAACACCTAATAGGGCATCCTACAACTTAGAACCTCAGTTTCATCTAATAGATTATTATAATTTCTTCTAAACGTTTATATCCTGGTAGATATTGACATTAATCTTCGAAATATTATCGCAATTTATCTTATTTAGAAATAAAAAAGGCGTTACTCTGTTATCACAATATCAGCTAAACTTGTCAAATCAATTTTTAATTCTGTAAAGTTATTATACTGAAATGTACGAGACTCGACAAAATGAAAGAGAAAAAGTTAAAGATAATAATGCGGGTTGATTTTGTTGATATTCTACAGTCTCAAAACATTAAACAAATTATCTGATAACGTACGATAGTATTGGGAATTCAAAATAGGCAGCCTCTATGCGTTGTCCAACAATTCTCATGTTATCAGGGGTCAAAGTGATAAGTACGTTAGCAAAATTGGTTTATGTAGCTTAACAACATGTTAAATTTTCTTTCTTCTTAAGATTTCACATACTTGTGCAACTACTAAATATTAGATGTCAGTAGCATCATAAATCCGATTTACAGTTTAAAGCATATATATGCTCTAATTCCATGTGTCGATTGAAATCTGCCAACGTTTTCTACATTATTCTTTTTCACGTTGATGTGAAAAAAATGAAAAGAAATGTCAATTTTCTCTTTTGCAATAAAATAACTTTCTATGTTCAGAAAATAACACATGAATATAGTTTAAGTTTGATATTTATTAGGTCGTCAAGAAATTAATGTCGCTTTTTTTTAGATAATAAAACGCGAACAACTTATATATATATATAACAACAACATTTATTTAAATAAATAGTCTCCATTCTTATCGATGATGCTTTTCCATCTTACAATCAGGGTGTTAATGCCATGATTAATAAAATCACTTGGCTTTGAAGCAAAAACATGTCGACGTCCTCTTTAACACCTTCCACATGTGTAAACGTTTTCCCATTAAGATGGTGTTGCAGTGAATGAAAAAGATGGCAATCTGATGGTACCATATCTGGAGAATATGGTGGGGGAGAACTTCCCAATCCAACTCCATAATATTGTATTGCGTCAAACGTGCCACATGTGGACGTGCATTGTCGTGGAGAAGAATAACACCTTTCCAATTGAGGAGTGAAGGGCTTGATTTAAACGTTCCTGTTGCTGACTATAAATCTCTGCATTGACAGTTCGCTGTGGATTGAGGAGTTCGAAATGAATTACTCTCTTGATGTCCTACAAAATGCAAAGCATCACTTTCTGAGGATGGAGTCCAAGTTTTGGGGTCGGAAGTGTTTTTTTTTTTCTATGACTGAGCCATTGTTTTTGGCGTTTAATATTCACATAGAGAATCCA
>NW_013665792.1:327848-328626 GCF_000517525.1 Limulus polyphemus | reverse complement strand
ATTGCGTCAAACGTGCCACATGTGGACGTGCATTGTCGTGGAGAAGAATAACACCTTTCCAATTGAGGAGTGAAGGGCTTGATTTAAACGTTCCTGTTGCTGACTATAAATCTCTGCATTGACAGTTCGCTGTGGATTGAGGAGTTCGAAATAAATTACTCCTTTTATGTCCCACCAAATCCAAAACATCATTTTCTGCGGATGGAGTCAAGGTTTTGGGGTCGGAAGTGGTTTTTATATAGGACTGAGCCATTGTTTTTGGCGTTTAATATTCACATAGAGAATTCATTTTTCATCATCGGTGACAATTCTGTCCAAAATTGGTTCACTCGCATTACACGCCAGAAGAGACGAAGCAACGTTCCCACATAGAAAACGATGATAATCGGATATTTCGTGAGGCACCCAAACACTTTCTTTATGGAGTTTTTCCATATTCCTTAGATGTTTACGTATTGCTTCCTGAGAAACATGCAATTTCAGGACCATTTCACGAGTGTGTTGCCTTGGGTTAAACTCGACAAGCGTCTTCAGAGCATCAATATCAATTCCAAAATATCGGTTTCTGCAATCACAGTTTTTAAGGCTAAAGTCACATGAACGAAATTTGCTGAACCATCGTTGATGCTTACGAACGTTTAAAACATTTTCATAAACTTCTTTGATATACTTTATGGCAACAGAGAAGTTATTACATGAAGAATGTGTGTCTCATCGTGTGCCATCACTATAAGGGATTAAAGTATACTAAACTTTACACATTATATAGGTTAGACTA
>NW_013665792.1:321637-327827 GCF_000517525.1 Limulus polyphemus | reverse complement strand
ACATGAACGAAATTTGCTGAACCATCGTTGATGCTTACGAACGTTTAAAACATTTTCATAAACTTCTTTGATATATTTTATGGCAACAGAGAAGTTATTACATGACGAATGTGTGTCTCATCGTGTGCCATCACTATAAGGGATTAAAGTATACTAAACTTTACACATTATATAGGTTACACTAACGTGATGTTTAGGCGGGTCGTTTAACTATTATACGTGATGTACATTTTTTTTTGGGGGGGGGATAATGAAATTGTTCCAAAACGTGATATTAATTTCTTGACGACCTAATACTTCTGATAAAAGCTAATGGGTGTATTATATTCAAAATCTTCTTTTACAGTTTTTAGGGTTTGTTTGCAGTTAAACACAAAACTACAGAACGGGTTATCTGTGCTCTGCCCACCACGGGTGCCGAAACGCGGTTTTTAGTGTCGTAAGTCCGCAGACATACCGCTGTGCCACTGGGGGACATTTCTTAGGGAATATACTTTTTCAAATATCATGCTTAAGAGCTAAAAACATAGTATCTACCACATTTATGCTAGTAAGGGTTAAAATAGAATATAGTTCTATCACTTAACAAAGAAAGCTACATAAAAATAGTTTTCTAAAATTTATTTAGGTATCTTTATTTGAAAGTCGACGTTCTGGGGTTGGACTTTCTTGCAGATTTCTGCTTAAGGTCCATTTATTGATTCCAGTTGTGGATTTTATACATGATATTTTAATCTGAGCATTAAAGCACAGAACATACGCAGGAGGACAAGTGTACAAAAAGGTTTCACAAGGCTACTTAAACAATATAAGCAGTAGGAATCGTAAAAGAATGTGCAAAACTGACTTTTGATTATACAGAGTACTCAGTTATAATAAACTAATACGTTGGGACATTTAACGTTTCCTAGCTGCCATCTGTAGTCGTATTATTTAACTACTGCTTTGAAGTGCTTAAGAGCTATTGCTGTAGATTTTTGTATCATCCGTTACGCCAAACTCATGTGTCAGTGTAACTAAAATTCTTTCACTAGATTGCTTTCAAACTTAGTTTAATGGAGAAGTAAAGATTATTTGGATCCAACTCGAGGTTGTCTTTTCAGAGCCACCAAAGAGTGCCAGTTTAAGCAAACTGTGTAAAATATTTCATCTTCTATAACTAGTAAATGGTCTAGAAGTTCCTGGAAACTTTAGTATCGAAGTAAAGTACTTAAGCAAAATGCTCGGTTGAAAGATAGACATCTGGAATTGATAAAAAATCTTACACTAGAAAACATCAAATTTAGATCCTATAGTCCGATTTTACTTATCGCAATATTTGTAGAGACTCAGCATATAAGAGTATTCACAAACAATCAACTACAAATATAATGTCATAAAAACTGTTTTTTACATATAAGAGAAACAGAGACAGAAATATTGTAAACGGTCTACGTCTCTGCAAACATAGTTGAGATTAATTGGACCTACATAAATAAAACTTACGAAACGTACAATTATGAAAGCGTACCAACTGTGTTGTATAAAATGTAAGCTATATAATACATCTCAAAAACAAATAAGAAGTGTTTATTCCTATAATTTCACGATGTCTGCCCTTACTTACTCATATGTATATGTTCTAGTTATCAGTCTAAGAGTTAAACTATATCAGTAAAGAATCATCTTTCCTATAGTTTAGGATCTATTTTACATATAACATATTATGAATGCATTATGTTTAAAGAAATGAAAAATTATTTCAGAAAGAGTTCCCATTTTAGTGAGAGCTAAAACACCTTAGTAACAGGTATCGATATCCGTTTTTCGTTATTGATATTTATTGGATGTAAATTTTAGTCACATAGTTATCATAACGATCAATTTTTATCGCAAAATGCTAGTGGCATCTGGCTACAAGTTTGGTTCGTGAGATCGAAATGTCAGAAAAATTGTTACTTCTTTATAACAGTGTATCAGCTACAGTTACTTGGTATGTATATATATATATATATATATGTGTATATAAAAGATGGAAATTATTTTAAACAACTAGGTACACTACTAAATTAGAAAATAAAAAGTCCACTGAGGAACTTAATACACAGAGGCTAATATTTCAGCCAAGAATATAAAAAATAAGCATTCAAAAGTTAAGTTGGCCATTTAAAAACTTTCACATATATTGATTTAAGAAATTGAAATACTAATAATTTAAGTAACATAACTAATTTTCACTATTTAATTATGAGCTAGAAGATGTAATTATCTGGCAAATATGATGCTGCTAATGATATATGTGTGTAGAAACTACCTACTAATGAGGTAAAAAATACGAACATTGTTTTTGTTATCTTTACAGGCTTATCTCTATTATTCTCTTACAATGCCATTAGTTCACCTTTCTCTTTTATTTATTTGCTTTTTTAAATATTTCTAAGAAAACATAGATAAAATAATAAAATAAGTCTGTATATATTTCATCATATGATCTAGGAGTAGGAACGGTTTCAACTTTTGTGGCTAAATTAAATAAAGATCATATGACCTAGGAGTAGGAACGGTTTCAACTTTTATGGCTAAATTAAATAAAGATCATATGATCTAGGAGTAAGAACGGTTTAAACTTTTATGGCTAAATTAAATAAAGTTTACAAGATAGTGTTGTAGAAATTTACGGATTTCGACTAGATAAACCAGCTAATTAATCCAATTGATTTTATTATATGCTCTAGGTAAATATTTTAGGTTAAGTTTAAAAAAAAATAGCAGGAATATATTGAATAAAAATCTTCGCTTCTTTTTGATTCAGTAGGACCCACAAACAACAATTTATCAGTTACTGAAAGATTTTGTCATCGATTTCAAGAAGCTAAAAGATGCTTATTTAAGTCGCAAGAGAGTTTTAGGAGTGTACGTTTTTTACTCAGTATCATGCTTGATTCTTGAAAATCAAAGGATTTCCTTAAAGGTAAATTTCTCATAGCGTTCACCGTTTTCTTAAATCATTTTTTTTTGTATAGTAATAAGAGGTGATTTCTCTGGAGTAACAGAACATGGCCGAGTATTTTGATGGATTTGTTACATGTATTGACATAAACGACTAGCAAAGAACGGCATAATAAAAGGTTTTGATACAAGGGGTTTTGAGTTTGCTCGTTGTTCAGTCATGAAATGTGGCAGATATGAAGTTGTTAACAGTTATACACTTTTTGTTGTTCCTTTGGTATCATTCTATGGCAGCAAAATATATTTTTTGCTTATTATAATGAATCAACAAAATTTGATCGTTGGATATATACGTTAAAAGGACTAAATTCAAAATATAAATGCTGAAGTAATCTGAAATGTGTGTGAAAATCAAATTAACATGGACAGTATCAATGGTTGAGTCAGTAGTATCTATATTTGGTATCTTGACAAAAGTGCTTAGATAAATCAAACAATAGCAGCAATTAATTCATTAAAATATTAAACATTATTTCAAATTACGATTGTATAACTTAAGGCCTTCAGAGGTTATGGTATTTGAACATAGTTAATGTTATGAGTTGTATAATTTATTCAATAATAGCTTCTTAAGCCATGCATAATCAGCTATTCTTTACAGTTCAAAATATTTCAATATACGTGTGTTTGTTTCAGTCGTATGATTTAAAACATATAATAAATTTGTCTTCAAAGTAGATTGGTTCGTGAAAGGATACACATTGTGTTCACACATTTTGTAATGACCCTCATTATTATTTGAGGGGTTAATTGGAGAGGACTATCGTGAAATGGGAGATGTTTTTGAGATATATAATGTAAGATGGTAGACATTATTCAAACCAGTGAACAGCTGTTTCAATTTGGGGTATTATTCGCTATGTATCTTAAATTTTTAATAGCATTTAAAAGTTTCTAATGGACTTGTACCAATGAAACGCTCTTCTTGTTTTTTTTAATGACGTAACCCAAAACTCAGAGTTATTCTCGTATTACAGTAAGAAATGTCGCAATGTAAGTAAATTAAATAACACAGATTAGTGTTAAGATAAATTACTTTGTAACTTCTGAATCTCGTTAAACTATAATGAGTGCTATGATTAATTTGTATTCAAATAATTAAAAACAAAATGCGGATGATATTTATAAAAAACACACATTAAATGCACAAAGCTACACAAGGGCTATCTGTGCTCTACCCACCACGGGTATCGAAACCCGGTTTCTAGCGTTGTAAGTCCGCAGACATACCGCTGTGCCACTGGGGGGGGGCACCGTTAAAGAAGTGGGAATATAAAGTTAGACTCTGTTGTTAAAGGCAAGTGTAACTTGAATACAAATAATTTGTTTGCAGAGTTTGTTATTAGACAAATACACCGACATTGTCCAACTATAGAACTAAATCTATCATACAAATTCTGCTTAAAGTTTTCAGTATATTTATACTTGTAAACAATGTAACGTTTATGTTATCAAGTGTAGCATTTGCAGGATAGAACTCTTTCTTTTTTTCCTTTGCAAACAGAGATAGAATATATATTATATCGAAACGAATTTGGTACCTCACTAAGTCGTTACAGTCCATGTTGTCTCCTCCGGTCATGCTGTAACTGAAAGCCATGGTTTTTCATCAGATACAGGAAGCTGTACTTTGCTTACCAAGATATACTCGATCTGAACACGTGTTTATGATAAGTGCGTATGACTTCAGAAAGGGCTGTTAGATATCTTTCCTAAGAGCTATCAGTTTCAATGGCATCACCGTACATACGAAACGCCGAACAATATAAACATTTAGTTTCGATACATGCCTTTCCATCGCGACTTTATATTGGCTGTGGTGCTCATGCGACTTGATTATCCGCTTATTTAGGAAGTAACTATTGGCTAATTATGTTTTCAAGTTTACATGGTTGTAGAAACCCCTTTAGGGTATAAAAGTTTTCAGAAAGGAGGAACTTACTATCTTTTATAACATTTTGCTTATTTTCGTAGAAATGTTCTAACAGCCTTGGATGTCTTGATACGAGTGATTGATTGGATATATATTTTATGTTGTTACTGAGATCGTTTAAGATTTTTTTTTATATCACATGTTATCCATTGGTGTATGTTAAGATTTTTATTTTTATTACTGCGACTTTGTAATACTGTTCCGGGCTATTGATTAGATTAAAGAAGTTTTTTTGTCGTAATGTTTTTGTATATGTTATCAGCACACACACACACATATATATATTTACACTTTTAATCAGCAATTGTATTCATAACACAATACTCACGGCAACATTTTTTTGGAAGGAAATATTTGTGATTTGTGGTAAATATATCAACATGACAAATATTGGTACTTATTTGGTCAAACGTATTTGTGTTATTCATAACTCTGTAGCTTTGGAGTAAGTGTTCTGCTTTGCAAGCTTATTCAGTTACTTTTTCTAATGTTTGGATCTTAAACATTTACAGTCATATTTCTTATATTTTATTCTGCATTCATATTTGTGTTTTTCTCTCTCAAATTGCTAAACTTTAAATATTTACCATGAATTATGGGGCTAGTTTATTTGTTTGTAGTTAAACACAAAGCTATATAAGGGGTTATATGTGTTATGTCCACCTGGGGTATCAAAACCCGGTGTTTAGCGTTATAAGCCTTCACTCTTACCGCTGTGCCACTGGGGGTTATTAGGTTAGTATAACTGTTTTAAAACCTTTAATCTAAGGGTTTTGTACTTTTTTTCCTGCTATTAGAAGTCATGAATGTTCCTTAAATAGTACTACACTTCTTGTGAAAATCAATCCTAGTCTTCACTGGTAAAGAATAACCCAAGAGTTGGCGGTGGGCGATGTTGACTCGCTAGCTTCTCTCCTCTTCATAATTAGGAACGGTTAGTGCTAATAGCCTTCGAGTATCTTTGCGTGAAATTCAAGAAAAACAAAGCAAGAACAGTTCTTGTATTATATATAATGTTTTATTGTGGTTGTACCTGATAAGTCAGAAATGAACATGTGTTCATCCATACGGTTTGAGGAAAACCATGTATATATATACAGAGAGAGACTTTTCTAACAACTAAAACATTAAAGTTATATTATACTGAGTTTCATCTCCAATAGTTTCAGGTTCTTTACATTTAACTATAAGTTCATTTAAAAATAATTGTTTGTTTGTTTGTAATTAAGCACAAAGCTACACAATGGGCTATCTGTGCTCTGCCAACCA
>NW_013665792.1:315445-321627 GCF_000517525.1 Limulus polyphemus | reverse complement strand
GCCAACCACGGGTATCGAAACCCGGATTTATGCGTTATATGTCCGCAGACATACCGTTGTGCCACTGGAGGGCTAAAAATAATTCAATTTATTTTGATAAAAACGCCAAACATCACCTTTTAGAAATTAGTGGTTAGATAATTTTGAATAATTATAAAGGAACAACCGGTTGAAAAAAAAAGATACATGTTAGGCATGTATTAGACATTTTATTTTGGATTTCAAAAAGTGATTCGTGTCTTCTGATATGGAAAAAAATCACTTACCGAAAGATACTCAAGTATTTTTATTTTAACTTATTCTTACCTCGAAGCTTCATGAATACGATGTATATTTAGGTTATTTGCACTTTATGAGAAACGATTTTTATATGTTAATACAGTGGTACGTTGCCGCAGATACTACTCGCGACATAGACGACAATTTGGAATCTAGACATTAAGTTCACGAAGGGAATTCCTACTCATTCGATGGTACAGTAGTGCGAGAGTAGGCTTATGACTAGATATTATTTACCGGTTCTTTCTAAAAGTGCAGTGCCAAAGAAAACCGTATTCTCAATGACAGGGTAAGACTCGCATAGCAGTGAGTATAGAAAAGAAACGGGCTCCGAAACCATATCTCAATCCAATTCAGGAAAATGCCCTCACCTGCAAAGTAAAGTCTAGAGAACCATCCGATCATAAAAATCAATTGCGATGGTATTTTAACAAAATAGCAAATAAGGACTTCAATTTAATGAAAGCTTGCAAACAAATGGTTATAATTTTCTATTCACACCAGAAAATTAACGGTTATTTTCATGAGGAAGATGACCAAAGAAAGTAGAATTATATCATAAAGATCATGTCACATCCCCCGATGAACTTTTGATCCACTAATGGAGGAAGTAAGTCCAAGGGTACCAAAGAGCCTCGAACATCGTTCTTATAAAGTCCTGTTAACCCTACATTACTGTATTTTTACTGTACAAATGAAGATCTCCATGGTTGTTTCTGAATGACTTTCTTAAATGTGTTTTGTCCAATTGCTTGTGCCTCGTAAAATAACCGAAAAGTTTTAAGTGTGTATTAGATGTCACACAAAAAACCAACAGCGAACAAATATTGAGTTTCATGGCTATTAAACGTATTAGGATATTTGAACTATTTCGTTCCCGATTTCCTTTGAGATTTTTTTTTAAATATGAATAATAATTATTTACAGGCTAGACGTTTTTTTAAAAATCAATTTAATCCCGAACAGTAATTTAATAACTTTTGTTTCTGTAACTTTTTAAAGGTTACAAACATTAATGTTAAGTATACTTGTATCTAGAAAGAGACAAGCCTCTAAATGAAAAGAATGTCCAGGATTTTTTTAACTTACTTTAGTCAAAAGGCTAATGTAAATATATTTCAAACTAGGCTAACGTGGTAGTTGGAAAGTTGAGACTCTAAGCGTTTGTACTGAATATCTGTAAAATAGACTGTTGAATATCAGACAACAAAGAAAAAGAAAAAATATATATATCCTTGGAAGTAGACCGTCTTTGGTTAATGAATGAACTTTGTCGCTGCTTCGTTTCATGAAAACCTGAAAAAAAAATTACAATTATCTTTAGCTTATATTAATAAATTAGTAAAGACTAACTTCTTGTCTCTTTAATGTAATCATGACAAATCGTACTTAAATGTGAAAATCATTTCTTCAGTATTTCTCAATTAAGATCGATTTTTGATAAATAAAGAAACGTGAAAACAATTGAGTTGGTAATAACGTTTCCCAGACTTCATCTAGTATTTGGAATAGAATGATAGTATATTCATAACGATTCTGATAAAAAAAAGATATCTTGTTCAGTTAACAAAAATTCTATACATATATATATATACAAAGTGCTTTTAATATCACGTGTGTGCATAGTTTTTACGATTCGCGTTGATGGAAATGTCAAAGGGATTTATTGTTGAAGAGCATGATTTGAGAGAAAACATTTTCTTGGACTTTCACAACGTTGTAGGCACGTGTTTCTTATGCCTTAAGTATTCGAATATTAATTTAAATGTCGTAGATCATACTGCATTTTTCTTTCCTGATAATATATAAAGAAAAGTTACTAAATATGTGATGATTTATTCTGTTTTGGAAATATATGTATTTTCATACAGGGATGTTTGTTGTTTATTGTTGGGATTTTACATTGGATCTTAGGACGAAAAGTTCATGATTCATCATAAATTGTATAAAAAACACACACAAACATAAGTAAATCATACAGGAAGGATGGGCTAAATGTATTTTTTTATATATTTGACTTAGCGATATTGCGTTGAAAATAAAACTATTACAGATAAAACACACATTTCCCTTTTCTGACATTTGTATGGAATTTTATAATTTTTGTTTGTTTTTAGAGCAAATCCACATAGGGGTGTGTGCTGTGTTAACAGCGGGGAATCGGATCCTGAATTTTATCATTGTAAGTCCGTAAACTTACCGCTGACCTACCGAGGAACTATACTGTTTGAGTTACAAGAAAAGGTTTTGAAATGAACTGGCTCATTAAATGGCGAAAAACTAAGAATCAGCATGCTCAAAGTTAGATGTACATTTTGTTTGAAAAAGTGCGTCATATGTGAATCATATATTTGACAGACAAATAAATCAGGATAAATAAGATTGTTATGTGGCTTAGAGCAAAGTGTGCTCTTCGTTTAGACAATAAAACAGTAAGTAAAAAACGTGCATTTCTTTTTTTATTTACCAAATATTTCATTCATGAACTAACACCCACACTAAGTTTTGTTTACCATCCAAATTTTGCAAATATACTAATAGAGTTAAATTACATGAAAGCCAATCCTATAAACTAGAAATTGCATTTGGTGATAAATCGACCTACCCATGTTTAAAAAAATCAAGAATAGGCAAAATATGTCTGATTTCAAAACAAAACTAATTAGTCTTTGAATTCCCTGACCCTAAACAATGTTCTATTTTATACAACAGAAAGATAAGTTTGTTTCATACTTTAACTAAATACGTACTGTTAAAACAAAGATTTTCCAGTGAAATATGGTTTGTTAGGACTTCAATGTGAGCACAGCAAAAAAGACAACGTATATCCAAGAGAGAGTCCTCGATCCTGCTGAAAACAATAATACATGTAAAGCAAGAAAAGGCTGAGGGAGAAATCTAACGATTAGTAATCCAAACATTAATGTAAACTTTAGAATAATACACTTTTTGTCAGTAAAATTAATGCTGATACACTATAAACAACTCACAATACAGTACTTGGAAAGAGTGAGAAGGAATTAAAGAATTAATTCTCATTGTTTCGTCTCTAGATCATTTATCACAAAATTACAGCTCCTTAAGTAGATTCACTAATTTTAATGTTGAACGTACACTTAATCTATTATTGGATAGGATGAACTTATGTTTCTGTAAGAGTTTCTTGTCTATAGCCTCAAACGTAAAACTAAGTTGATGTTTGGAAGGTAGGAACTAGAATATAACGTTTTAAAGGGGTTTCGAATCATTTAGGTGAATAACTTGACTATAATAGATAGAACAACACCTTTATTAAAATTAAATTATATTCACTTCTTATATTTATTGGGCTACAAAAACCTTATACGCACGTGCTGAGTATTGAAAAACAAAAACATCAAATAATCAAATAGTAACGTTTTTACCCAAGCAAAAAAATCAAAGAAGTCGATCATATTCAATCATTCAAATTTATATGATAAAAGAAGAGCTGTCAATATAGTACTTATAATTACTGAAAATCGTGGTTAAATAAGACATTTTAACTAGGCTTCTCTTGACGCCATTCATCTATAAAGTGAAGCGATTATTAAGCATATGATAGCTAAAGATCTACATTCACAACTGTTCCAGTCTTTGTGACAGCAAGAAGCTTCTGGAACGACCAGAGAAACAAATATTCAAAGGAATTTCTTCTCCAAGTCGATCTATGAAATCTCAGCTAAAGAACGGCGTATTAAGGTGAACGATAAATGACTTAGCAATATTAAGTAAAGTTATGGAGTGAAAAGTATTGTATTGGACTCTGAATTTAAGAACATATCAGTCGTTTGTAATTAACAATGTTTGTGAATGAACTCTAGAATCAAAGCATATCTTTGTATATGTTGTAATAAACTAAAAGGTAAACGTGAAAAACAATCATTACTCTTTGAAGTATCTTTACAAGAAACTTAATATTGCGCTCAGACGCTAAATTACTCAACAGTTACAGAGAATAAAAGTAAATGTTTATATTATATCATATCTTTTATCACATAAGTGTAAATAATGAAGTGCTAAATACTTGATCATCGTTTAGCATTACTAACATAAAGACTGTTTACTTCTAAGAAGTAGTAATCATGAAACAGTAGCATTTGTGAGAAATTGTCGTAACACATAGGAAGCACTGTACTCAATAGAAAATATTTTATTAGAAAAATACGTGTTGGCAGCATGAAGTGTGATAAACTAAATCAAACTTTAGTACATATATGTATAGCAGTCCATCTATGAAATTAGCTACGAATCTAAAAACACTTATTTTACGCCATTCCACACTATAACTTGAAAAATGCTGAAATTGAGCAGGCATGCGATAAAGGAGCTTAAAATAATGTTTTCAAAATGGATAAGGTAAGCGCAGATAAATGCCTGGACAGTAAAGGATTCACATGTAAAATAAATCGTTTAAAAGTCTTTTGATTATAGTTTTGTCAGGCGAGGGACATTTCGATTCACGAGGATCTCTAAAAAATTCCTCAGGCACATTGTGCTGCGGTATATTAAGAGTAAACACAAAACGAAGTTTTTGTACAATAACAGATAAACTCTTTGCTAATTGTTTCATTCGGCTAGTTTCAGAAGATAAGCACATTTTACACATATGCTTGGCGTGCTATTAATGTATGTTCTGATATCTTAGATGTAAACAAAGAAAAGGGGTAATTAAAAGTAGTAGCAGTGGACACAGGTTATGATCACATAATTGTTGTCATTGTTTTTCATAATATTAGCGACAAACTTCCACAAATGAGATGCTTTAAATTAACTCCATTAAAACCATCTCAAAATAAGTTCATTAGTGTACTTTTTTGTTATTTCGGAAAACATAGGTAGCTTTTAATCCTTAAAACAAAACTGTTAACAATTTACAAATGCTCAAAGATCTAAAAAATATCCAAGACAATTTTAGTTGTGGTAAAATGTACAAAAGACAAACAGGAAATAAATTTAACAAAAGACTGAAAGAACACCAGCATGACATAAAATGTAGCAACACAATGTTCTCAACTGTAGTTGAACATTTTTGGAACTGTGATGGTAATTATGACTGGGAAAATGTAAAAATCTTAAGAAATCCACAAACAAACACAGAAAGGAACGAGAAAGTATTTGCATAATTAAAAGTAGATCTGTGTGCGTAAAAAGAGACAATGAGCCATTTAACGAATCCTATTAGAATAAATATTTGTCTTAAGTATTCCCTTACTTACATATATCTGCTCTCCTATTGTCTCCTGACCTTGTTTTAAAAATGAACTTACACATTAACGGTTGGAGTTTAATATAGGCTTAGCTAATACTGTAGTAACAAGCCCTGGTGATGATAAATAAATGTGTTACCGAAACTAGTCGGCTGTAACAACTAATTAGGAGTTTATCTTTCGTTGTGTCAGAAAAAGTCGGTTTTGTTGTTTACAGCGTTAAACTTACTGTAACTTGTAATCTTGTTTAGTTCACTGTACTATTTCATTCAAGTCAGGCTTCGAGAATGCTGATGCAGAGTAAATACCAGTGGCAACTTTTAAAGGCTTAGCAAACAAAATTATCGTTAGTACATACCAATAATATGTCATGGTCGTATTTCTAAATTACTTGGAATGAGAAAAAACATGGAAAAGTTTAACCTCGCGTTTACGTATCCAAATATTACTAGAATGAACTAGGGATCAGATGGATTGAAAAGGAATTACATTCTATACTCGTTCTGACCTAACTAATGTTTTATAAGGATGATGGACATTTTATAGTTTGTGAGGTAACGTGAGGAAAATAAAATATAAACTGAGTAAGTGGTCTTACATTTGTGAGTTACATAAACTTTAAATGTTTCAACGTCATTCACAATGTCGACATCTTTTAAACATAAGTAAATAAAT
>NW_013665792.1:303690-314485 GCF_000517525.1 Limulus polyphemus | reverse complement strand
GAAAATAACAGATAAAATATATAGTTATTTTCTTAAGAAACGTTTGATAATTATCTGGACATTATAAATATTTCGCATGTGAAAGTTTAAAATTTTCTGATGCACAAAAGCATTTTTAATCTTAAAATGAAAATTACTTTGCATATTGGATTGGCAACATGCGAAAAGAAAAAAAAGGCATGTGAAAAACATTGCTTTAGATTCCTTAAGACTTAATAAAAAGTTTGATATTTTGGGTGTGAAAGCATTGTAATGTTTACTGATAATACGCCATTTCGTTAACTTACGCTTTCTAATTTAAAATTATAGCATGAAAACTATAACAAGCACAAAATGGTTTCGAGGTCGGTCCCAGAAAGAGTTAAACCGATTGTATGAAATCTAGCCATGTTGAGACACACTGATACATTTCCTGGAAGTCATTGTTTCTGAGGTCATGTCTGCCTGTCATCGCGGCCTAGCAACGCGCTTTCTGGTTTCATTTCGTGTAGAAACACAGTCCAGCCTTGACAACACCATCCATCTATAGTAACAAACCCTCTGGTATCGAATTATGATACCACTTTCGTGGGATTAGCATTCAAACTACAGGTCTCTTGTATATTATATAATAATTGCGTAACACTCAGGCGATGGCAAATTATGTAATAGTTATGTAGCCATCAGGTGTATATATTGCATAATAGTTATCTAACCTTGAGGCGGCATCCTTTGGACTCAGTATAAACGCCCTAACTACTCGCATGCCTTGATTTAAGTATTTATAAATAAGAACATTTGATCAAAACAAGCTACACATTCTATAGTACATAATATTTTTTTAGATATTGAATGAAAAATAATTTATGCCTTCTTTTTACATTATTTAATTTATAATATGTTGAACAATCTTCAAATCCATCACATATACCAATGAAATCATATAGGTCTCAGAGTAAACACAATATTGTTAATTCAATAAAGTCGGAGCATTTTTTAATGGGCACTTTTCTAAATGTGGGCCTCTAGTGGCACAGCGGTATGTCTGCGGACTTACAACGCTAGAAACCGGGTTTTGATACCCGAGGTAGGCAGAGCACAGATAGCCCTTTGTGTAGCTTTTTGCTTAACTTCAAACAAACAAAATCAAAATTTGGTATTATTTTTATCTTTTTTGAAATTTTATTTGTTAGGAAGTATATATACTACAAGTACAAGCCACTACAGTTTGAAATTGGAAACCTTTTATCCAGGCAGATTTAATACAGATATTTGTGGCACTACGACTCATTTCAAGTAATCATAGTTATATTACTATATGGGTCATTGACAAGATTCATAATCAAATTGTGAAATAGAAATTAGAGGAAAATATAAGGAGAAACAAGAAAAAATTAATTAATTTTTCAAGATTTTTTGTATATTCTTAAATAACAGTTTTCGTTTGATACCAAATATACGCTGTGTTTTACATAAGGTGTGGTCAGTTTGAATTTACTCAAAATAGATGTTTTATCCATGGACTATCAAGTTTAGCATTTTCAATTTATTTGCGACAAAATTTTATTCACAGATTTAATTAAATTTAGATTTAATGTAAATTATTTAACTGAATTTTCACGAATTAAGTCAGACATAACAATTTTAAATTTGTAGTTTATTAAAAACAACAGTTTTTGATGTTTTGAAAATCCCTATTACAGGTATTTAATGCATCACTTTATATAGAAAACACATTTTTTCATTCAATTGTTTACGGCCTGTTGTGAGTTGTAAGTTTGAATTACCGCAGGTCATTTCTTATACAATTACAAGTATTTCTTAAATATGTTACGTATTAGAATTTTAAATCTTCCGAAGCCGAGTTAACTGATAATTTAAATTTAGTAATTAAATTGTAATTTGGATTTATTATCTAAATATATGCCGATATATTAGTCAATTTACGATATTTGCCAACAAGATTGATACATACCGTTTTCGTTTTTAACACAAATACGTTTTAATATACACACAACCATACAGTTTACAATAACAATTATTACAAATAGTTAATACAAACAAAGATTTATAAACAAAACCTTCGCAAACTTACAAACACTATATTTTTTCTTTCTAGTCCGGAACTTCCTTGATATATTATCGAGGGTTTACGATGAGCAAGTTGATTACGAGTTGATGTAAGTACGATTCGCCGGGAAGCTAGCTAGCTTTGTCCTTTGCCACACACGCTAAGCTTTCCACGATGAACTTATATGTTTCGTAAAAATATTAATGTCTGATGAGAATCCACTGAAATTAAATAATTTGTAATGTTCGAACTTTGTAAAGGTTCCTGGTCAAATATCTGAAGTTTTCCGATTGATAAGCGTCATAAAAATCACCGGTATAGCTTTCTAAGTTTATAGCACACTTATTATAGCGAACTACTAATAGACATTCTCTTGGTGCGTCGCGTTAGTTATATTTATAGGCGTGGGAACGTTTTCTAAAAAATTCAGTCCTAAATAACACTACAAGTGTTTACGTACACACATATACTTTTGATTCTTATACAATCTTGGAGAACAGGCGGGAGTTTCGCAATACATATCTAACACTAGAAACTAGTCTTGTCTTTAAATATAAACTTAATCTAAACAACATTCATATTAAAATAAATACATAACAACAAATTCGTTACAAAGAGCTTAAATTAAGGTGATATATTTACCCTCCATTGTGAATGTAATAATATTATTATTTTTAATAAACTTTGTTATGATACTATTACTGAAAGTTTAGATATTACCGAAGACAGCGACTTAAGTAAAACCCAAAGCTCAAATTTGAAAAATCTAAATACAAAATAACATTTAATAAGAATGATTTTGTTATATGAGTTGATAAAATGTAGGTAGTTATATCAATAAACTTAGTTGTCTTTCTAGGTCTACCCTTCTAAATTTTACTTAGAATGAATTTTCTTTCTTCATAACATTAGACCTAAAGTATATCATTTTAATGAAAGAAAGTTCTAGACTGTTTTACACTTTAATCAACTTAAAACTGATTTTTCTATTTTACTTTTTATCTACTGTACAACTTGTGAGATAAGCGAATAGAAGTTACGTGTGATAGAAGGTGTATCCTTAACTCTATGTTGGTTTTACTTCCGCAAACATCTTTAAAATCCAAGATACATTTTATAATATCTCACGTTGAAGCGTGTACCTTTGTGTTATTTGTTTTGTCTTTGTTACCACGGGTGTTTTTCCTTATTCATCATAAGTCCTGTTTTGGCACACTTTTCTTTCGTAATAATGAAAGTTTTACTTACATCTTCAGAATAAATTTCTCAAAAAGATGAAAAAAATACTCAAAAGGTTTAAGAACGTGTTAACATTTATCTGATATTCATCAATTACTGGCAGGTGCATGTTACAAAGCACACGTATTTCTTCGTATTTATTTTAAACGCTGCTTCTAAAACTAATTATTTGATATTTCTAATATAACCAAACGAAATGGAATTAACATTTTTTTTTAAGTTTGTGCATAATGAACAATCTTAAATATCGAAGGAAATTCAGCTAAGTTTATTCTTTAAATCGTCACTAATTGTTGAAATTGAAGAGCTTGGTATTTTGTTGTTTTTTAGTTACCAACTATTTAATTTAATTAAGTATATCCAGATGTATTACACTATACTACTGTGCAGGGTAAAATGGAAATATTAAGTAGAAAACTAACATACAGTGTCGTTCATCTTTATATCTAATGACGTAACAGAAAATTATGCGACAATGTTTAATATGCTAGAATCATATTATTTAAAGTTTCTGTTTAGCTATATATGACATGGGCTATCATGGTCGTTATAAATGCATATTTAATTATGCACGTGCACTTTCATTCGTTGATGAAATTAAGATACATTATGGGCTTATAAAGAAGATAATTTTTACTATTTTTATTGTTTGCTGGCATTATTAGTACGATAAACCCACCTTGTAATGAAACAACAACAACATGTTAACCAAGACCCCCTAAACATTTTGCGAACCCTCGACTAACTTTCTACTTTCCCATGATTCAATATGGGCTCAATTAATTTTAATTTCCATGTATACCATATTCTCGTGGCTTATATATATATTTTTAACTAATAGTTTTAACGGATCATTTTGTTTGTTTCGAATGTTCACGCAAAGCTATGCAAGGGCACTAATCGCCCTTAATTTGGAAACAGCACACACAGTCAACTTCAGAGCTTCTCTAATTAAATAGTTGGATTTAATCGTCCCTCCTATAATACACCACAGCCCCAAACTGTGTAGAGCGATTTTGTGGCTACGGAATGCAAACCATAGACTCTCAAAGACACAACACTGCATGTTAATCATTAGACCGCGCCCAATCGTAGATAAAACAGACGCTGTTTTGGGATAGAATTTATCTGGTGATGTTTGGATCATTAATATTTCATAGCTCCTGAAAACTTGTCTTAAAGTTGGTTCTCGACATTTTCAAAGTCGAACAAAACAGCGAAAACAAGTGTTTTATTCCTATTTTAAAAATCGACACATGCATAAAAAATATAAACACTTACAAAGAAGAAACATAATTTCATGGAAAGATGCTAAACTCGATTTACCATTTTAGATTGTTTGTGTTTCTTTGGGAAAACATCGTGAATTGCATGTCACCACAATAACATTGCAATGCCAAAAACGAGTCTCTTTATGCTATACAGTAGACAAACGGTATATAGCGGACAACACTTACCGCAATACACGGCTCCTTGAAGCAACAACTATCGTAAATTAATTATTCTATGACAAAGAGATATATACAAATAATCAAGATATGTACCACAGACCCAATATTACAAATGTTAACCTTTGATATTTTGCTATTACATAGTTAATGAGCCCATATTTTTGCGTGGCATGGAATATGGAAATTGTTATATGCCACAAAGGAAAAGTTATATCCAATTATACTATATATTATATCCAATTATACTATACATATAGAGAACAAGATTTTAACTCCGCTATACAAAGTGTATAATGTAAACCGTTATTCTCTTTTAAAGAATAAACATACTTAAAGGTATACAACTGGTTTGTTATGAATTTCGCGCAAAGCTACACGAGGGCTATCTGCGCTAGCCGCCCCTAATTTAGCAGTGTACGACTAGAGAGAAGGCAGCTAGTCATCACCACCCACCGCCAACTCTTGGGCTACCCTTTTTACCAACGAATAATGGGTTTGACCGTCGTATTATAGCGTCCCCACCGCGGAAAGGGCGAGCATGTTTAGTGTGACGGGGATTCGAACCCGCGACCCGGTGTACAACTGATTTATGCTATGTAATAAATAATGTAAACAATGTAATAACAGCAGAAGTTTGTCGCTAATAATAAATATACTAATAACAATAGTCCAATCAAACATACATATTAATGACATAATTATACATAACTTATATTTTAAAGTTTGTAGATTCTATCAGAAATACAACATTATCAATATTAACGATTTTAAAAAAATAACACTTTATAAAGTATTAATTCTATCACACATAACAATCCTTTCAAATTAATGTCTCTAATATAAGTACAACAATTTCAAAGCACCTATTGTAAACATAATAAACGTTTGAAACTTACAGGTCTGTTATATATAGAATTAATTGTAAACTGGCGTGCTTATCATATATAACATGTATTATAAACTATTGTGTTTTATCCTAAATAACTCATGTTGTAAATTATTATGTTTATCGGAGAGTGCGATAGCACTCTCTATATAGGTATGGCACGGACGCCCGTATTAAAGCAATAAAAAAGTCATCTGGATTTTCCTCTCTAGAAAGGACAATTGCTTTCTTCTCTATATGCACTAATGAAATCTAAAATGTCTATGCACTACTCAGCAGAGTTGCAGGTCACCTGTAATACGTCTATTCTTTAAGATGTTAAATACAACCAGAAACAATAATCTTTACTTGGTGAGACACGGCATTGGTAGAAGATAATACATTTGTGTTTCTCCACTTATCTTGAGCCTATATTTATTTTCAAAATGAAGGCAACATTGAATATTGCTCGTAGTGCTTAGTCTAGTGTAAGTCCTGGCAGTTTGTGTGCTCTCAGGCAAGTTCCAAGTCACTCAAAGTTTTATACAAACTGTGTGGGCCACCACATCTTTGAACATAAACAAACTACTGAACCTTCTAAGTTGATAGCTAAATTGAACCTAGGATGAACTCGTTTAACATAGGCTCATTCTGCAACTGGATGGAAAGAAACACGCTGTCCTTCCTGTACCACAACAAGATACAGAAGTTTCTTCCCCAGCCCCATCCTGTACACAAGTAAACCAGGTGTTTCATCTCTCTTGTTCAGAGAACCACCTGATGCAGATGTAGTAAAGTAGGGATCCTTACCTGTCTACTGGATTCCCGAATGGCTGTATTAGAGTCGTTATCATCTTAAGAACACATACAGAAGGAAGTAGCGCCAATGTAGCTATAACTGTAGTTTTGTTTCTCTCTGATTGAGAGAATGGTTCGGATTAGTTTGCTATGGAAATGACTTGAGCCGGAATAAAATGTTCCTGACATCCATGTTTTGACACATTGCCAATGAACTGGCCCTTGAAAACGTATCAGTGAGAACAACCTCCCAAGCTCTACTTGCCATTTCAATATATACTTTCCTGAGTAGGTAATAAATATCCTCTAAATGCATTGTCGTACTTTAATAATAGCCAATGTACCGAGTTTTGGCTTGGCCCAATAGATGCCCCTATACTTAATTGATGAAAGTGGAAATACAGTTCAATCACTGAGGTGGTTTTCATTCAAATGCTCAATAGCACCGGACACTACACAATCCACGTGCAGAAACAAATGTTGTGTTGTCTGCTCCTAAACCAAGAAATTTCTGGCAGTCATATGCGTCTATTACTTCAAGAAATGATCCAAATCCTACTTGGCGATAACTTTGAAAATCAGTGAGCTTATATGTTTGACACTACTATTACAATCTAAAGTAATGAAAACAATGGTTTTCTCCTTGGCTAGCTTCTAACTAGAGTGCCAATATCATAAATGGCACTAACTTATTTTTCTACTTGCAAAAGTATATTAGAATTAAACTTCACAATAATATACTTAGATCAAAACACCAAGATTGTTCTTAATAATTTAGTCTGCAATATTCTAAGATAGAATTAGAACCAACAGGTAAGTTACTACCATAGTATTAGGAGATTTGAAAACGATTGCTAAACTGTGAATGAATAAAAATGATTCAATAAAGACTCACATAAGCTGTTTTACTGATAAAATTGGAACATATGTTATGAGACACTGGTGGTGAATTCTAATTGATGTACTCTCTATTCTTCACAGGTTGGCTTTCTGTAGTGAAAGGAGTGAGAAATGAAAATGAATTGCGGAAAGAAACATAAAAGCAATTCCGAGTCTTCTAGTTTCATATTTATAAGGAAGTTTGAATGGTGTATCAAGATTTCTTGCCACCCACGATTCCAGACACGTCCATTAAAAGAAAAGGGAAATCAGAATTCCCAATATATTTATCCCCCCATATGATCATAACGTCGGAAATCTGCTTAAGCTAGCTTAAACAATACATCGAGTTAGCAATCTAGTTTGTTCACAAATATGCCCTTGAACGTAGTTTTCGATCATTGATGATGATTCCAAAGATCAAACTTAATACAATTCAAACCTGGATATATATATATATCTTCAACTTGCAATTAACTACAGAAACACACGCTTAAGTTTTAAACATTTTTAATATTAATAATATATTAATATGTTATCTTATAGAAAGTCTTAGTGTATAATATATATCTGCCCATCACAAGTCCACCACTTTTGTTTTTTAGCAGAATATTCTTAGCAGCTCTGTTAAATGTTTTATTCAGAAGGTTGATGTAGCGCTGGTAATGAGGATGTAGCATCTCCAGACAAAATACATAAAAATATATTCACCAGTGATGAAAATCGGTAAAGAAACGGTTGCTAAAAGTATCGTACAAAAATTACATTATTACTGGACGTCTTATCATTCATTGTATACTCTTTTCTTCAGCACTAGATAACATTTATTTAAGTGCTAGGTTTTAAACACTAGAATTTTATTTTCGGGTATAATATTTTCATAGTTGTTTCAAATAAACTAAATTTTAGGAAGTTGGGAAGAATTCATTTGTGGTTTAGTAATATCTAATATCTCTATCAGTGCAACATGTTTTGCATCAGTTTCGACAGTTCACTCTTCTTTGTTTTTGTTTTGTTAATTATGCACAAAGCTACACAAGGGCTATCTGTGCTCTGCCCACCACGGGTATCGAAACCCGGTTTCTAGCGTTGTAAGTCCGCAGACATATCGCTGTGCCACTGGGGGGGCTCACTCTTCTTAAGAATAAATTCAAAGTAATATTAAGTAAGGAAATTTTCAGGATTCTACAATCATGTAAAACAAAATTATTTTCACGGACGTTACGTGACTTATTTTTTTAAAAATATTTCAAGTCATAACATTATCCTTACGTCTAGTAATTGCAACATCTTTATCATTAACCTAAAATAATACATAAGAAGCAGGAACGATTTTCAAACAAACATTTGCAATACTCACATTCCAAAATTAATTATTAGTTCTAGGAAAGCTCATCCTGTAAAATGTAGTACAAAAGGAAATTGTACTTATCTTAGGATTATAGAGCAATCAACATTTCGTTAACAATCTTTATATAAGAGAACAATTTAACGTAAAACATTTCTTACAACCAGTTTCTGATGATTCTTCAAGAGTTTCCCAAAGTCGCACTTTCTTATGCAACAAATGTTTGTATGAGTTACAAGAAAAAGTATCTGAAATAATATCACCAAAGTATAAAACTTTTATTTGGAGACGTTTCGAGAAAATTCCTATTGCTTAAAGAAGGCTTAAGAAAATGTCACACTGTGAAGATTGTTTACTTTGGTAATATTATACTGATTATATTTTCTTAGACTTTTCGGATACTACATTTTGTTTTTTAAATTAAATATTCCATTATGATAAGCTATTTCAACTTTTTCTTAGAACGTTACCTTAATTATCTATTGGTATTAATTATCAATTAATTCCACCTTTATTATCATAGGGCATAGTTTAAAAATTTTGCTTTTACAATTTGTGTTTATTTCTACTAAGTTATGTAAAACGTCACACTCAGAAAACACTATTTTGTAGTACGATAAATCTCCCTTACTCTATTACTCGTTCTATTTTTATCACTATTAAGCATCAAACTCAGAATATAATATAAATAAATCTATGTTTGCTTGAAAATACCCAATGCTACTGTCGAGATAAAAATCATAATAGGTTTCTATAATCAACAGTAATTTTTCTTTTAATTACAACTTTCTATTAAATGTCTTTAGATAACACCAAGTGTACGTTCGTTCTTGTATGGCTTCTTTATACTTTAAGTTCTGGTAATAAGAATGAAGCTATGAATTACGAACAAAGAGTAGAAAAGTAAATCTCTTGTCACAGAACTTCTTATTGTTAATTTTTTTTAAATATTTTCTTTATTTAACTTATACTTTACCTTACCTCAAACAGCATCTTAAATAACAAAGACTGTTTAATGTCAACGCTTACTTAGTATTCAACCATAAATGTTATTTAAAATTACTTCTTTATTAATTTTGTAAACCTCGCGGTAATAATATTTTTTGAAAATAAATATGTTGATTACTTATGAATATGAACTACCTCACCAATGAAAGAATTAGAATTTTCATAAATTAAATAAAGATTTATATTTTATTCAAATGTTTGTGATTTATGCTCGAAATGTTTACCCTTTAACTTCATATAATTTATAACACTGAATCTTTGGAACTCTCACATAATATATACTTTTATTAATGAAAGAAATATTTCCCAACCTAATGATCCACATGAAAGATAAGGCTATGGACTCACACATTCGAAAGAGGTACACTATGTTTGTAAATTTTGTTTTTCTCTACCAATATGCAGTGTTCCTCTGATAGGAATTTGAAGGTTTCTTCAGGGCTTGCACATTTTTAGCACTAGAAGTGATTATTTGTAACCATAGTTATGTGAATAACCTGTTAAGTTAGTCATAATACATAGTTTAAAAACGTTTTTATGCTGGCAAACTTATGAGAGCGCTAGAAGTTTCACTATCTTATGACTTGTTTTTATACATCAACATATAAAACCTTATACTGCTGTGCAGTTTGTGACGTATTTATTATTAGATATATATTTGTTTTAATATCGACGTTTGTTTAGATTAAATTTATATTAAGAAACATATAGCTTATAGTGTTAAATATGTATTGCAAAACTCCCCCTATTCTCTAAAGTTGTAGAAGATTCTCGAGTATAGGAATCAAAAATATATGTGTGTACTTAAACGCTAGTGTTAGCGTCAGTATTGTTACGTAAAGCTGAAAATTCGAGGAAGCCTCTGCACGTCTATGAATATAACCAACGTGATGCGCCAAAAAACAGTATCTATTACTTGTTTGCTATAGTCAGTGTGCTATAAACTTCAAAAGCTATGACTGTGATTGTTATAACGCTTATCAATCTGAAAACTTCAGATATTTGACCAGGAGCATTTACAAAGTTCGAACATTACAAATCATTTAACTTCAGTGGATTCTCATCGGACATTAGTATTTTTACGAAAACATTACCTAACGTCACCAGTAGGAAAAATGTAGGCATATGTGTCTGGTAAATAACGGAGGACAAAGCTA
>NW_013665792.1:282088-302993 GCF_000517525.1 Limulus polyphemus | reverse complement strand
CTTCAAAAGCTATGACTGTGATTGTTATAACGCTTATCAATCTGAAAACTTCAGATATTTGACCAGGAGCATTTACAAAGTTCGAACATTACAAATCATTTAACTTCAGTGGATTCTCGGCGGACATTGGTATTTTTACGAAAACATTATATAACTTCATGGTGGAAAACTCGGCGTGTGTAGCTGGTAAATAACGAAGGACAAAGCTAGATAGCTCCCTGTTAAGTGAATTATACCTACGTCAAATAGTAATCAACTCGCTCATCGTGAACCTTTGATAATATATCAAGTAAGTTCCAGACTAGAAAGAAGACTTTATACTGCTTGTAAGTTTGTAAAATTTTTGTATATAAATCATTGTGTGTAATAACTGTTGGTAATAACTGTTATTGTAAATTGTATTGTTGTTTGTATATTAAAACATATTTGTCTTAACAAAGAAAACTGTGTGTATCAATATTGTTGGCAAATATCATAAATTGGAGATATATCGGCAAATATTTAACTACTAAATCGAAATTACAAGTTAACTCAATTTCAAACTATTTAAAATTCTAATACGCAACAAGTTGCAGAGTTTTACTTTATGATTTTAAGATCTAACTTCATTTGTATAGTTTATTTATCGGACCTGACATGTTCTATTTATACTTGAAAACATAGATAGTTTGCATATCGGTTAAGGTGTCACTTTTTTTTCTCTCTAATTGTATGTTTCACAACGTCAGAGGAAAACTTGAATAAACCGAGTACCAGATAATTTTCTTGAACAAACAAATCACTCTACATCACAACTTATCAAACTATCATTGAAGGTTAGATATAGAAATGAATTGAGAAATAATGATTTAATGATATTTTTATTTAAAAAGGCATAATTTGTTCCACATATACTTGCAACCACGTGTACAAAACAATATTAAATTACTTGCGCTTAACTTTAAATTTTACCAACTAAATTTCAGTAAGTGTTTTCATATAGATGGTTTTACGGTTGGATTAAAGAATGATGCCTAGGGAAAATGTTTACGTATAATGAAGATTTATTGCAAAGCTACAAATATTGACTGCAGTCATTGAACAAGGCATAAGATGGAAAAATATTAAGGATGCCTAAATTTCTTTCCTTCATATGTTTATGCGGTTTGTAGAATTTTAAACCTTTGAGTAACAGAGTTTAGCTTTTCAATAGCTCGGAAAGTATTGAAACCCGACTTTTAGCGTTTTAAGTCTGTTGACTTGACGCTGAGTCACTGGAAGCAGATTAATGTAAAGATCTGCAGGCTCACGTTGTCAAAGTCGATCATGATTTTAGAATATAGTCCCTTATTCACTGTTTAGGTAAACAATAAAAACAATGTCATTACTATGTTATCACATAGCTACACATACTCTTGTAAAAAATGCTCTATAACATCTTTTAACGATTAAAGTAACTGGAATATATAGTATGTATGTATATATCGATCATTTTCGGCCAAAACTGTATACTCATTATTCACATCATTCTTCAAAAAAGTGAATTATACAACTTTGAGCTATATATAAACCAAGAGATTACATGGCATTTTCCTGAACAGCTTGTCGCCAATGGACCCGAGGCTGATAAATTAGAGGGTGATATTGGATGTCACTTTTCATATCTATACAGGCTTACTTGGCTAAAGATTCCCTCAAGTTAGTCATTAGGAGGACAATTATACGTTCAGGCTGGGAAATGGACATTATATATTCTGTGTGTTTGTATGTGTGTGTATGTAATCCCGTGTACTTCAAACGAGGTGCTGGCTGTGATAATATATTTATCGTTTCTTAAAATTACCAGAAAATCAAGTCTTGGAAGGCAACTGAATAGCCCTCTAGTGGCTATCGATAAATATCATAAATTAACGTCATTGGCTATCGTTACCATGCAGAAAGAGGTGGGGTGTTAAAATATTTTTAAAAACGTACCTAATACTTAACTTCATTTTTGTAACATACATTATCTTAGAATACTTGTCCCTAGTTACAGGTTTGTAAAATAATATTTTAACTACTTTTAAAACTACTTAGTTGTAGTCACACTGGCCGCATGTAAAAAGCAACAGACTCAGTAAATTAAACCAATAACTTAGGCTTTTATATTCACTTAAAGTTTCATTTGTTACCTGCAGATCAACTGGAAACAGTTATATTATGCCATAATATCTACTCTGAAAACTTGTTTCTTCATGTGAAGAGGTTCGCATTAATAACACTATTTTTATGAAAGAAGTATAGTAGAAATCGTTATGTCTCTAGGTCAAAGTCTGCGTAACATTCTACTACATTAATATTTTTCCATTCATTGTTTATTTACTTTAATACAAAACTACACAATGGACTATCTGTGCTCTGCCTTCAACCAGGAGAAGAAATTTTAATAATAATAAGTTTTATGAGTGTGGGTGATACAGTTTGAAAATATTTGACTGAATGCACACAAACATTTAATTAGAACTATACTTTTGGAGATCAAAGGCTGACTCCCCACCCAGTGGCTCAGCGGTAAGTTTCAGGGCTTATAACCCTAAATATCAGGTTTCAATACGTATGGTGAGCAGAGAAAAATGGGTTACCTTTACAATGCCAACTGCAGATATCGAAATTTGATTTTTAGCGTTATAGTTCTCAAAATTATCTCTAAGCCACCAGAAAGTAAAAACACAAACCTTCTTTATAAATAATGTTTGTGTTGTTCTTTAGAGTCTTCATTTACATTTTTTTCACTTTTCTTTATTGCAATGTTTTATATTCCACCACTTTTACCTTTACAGGTTTTCATTTCGTCATATGTTACTTTCCTATTGCCGAAATCCGCGTTCACTCGGTTAGTGCAAGGTTAGCTCACTTTTGCGTCCCTTCATCAGCAACAAATAACATACTTTCACACACTTCACAAGGCCGAAGCAAAAAATGTTTATCAGTTTGAATAAAACTTAGAAAATTAGTTGATTAATTTACATGGTAATATGAATTGTTATCCATAATTCTGTTTATCTTTCATAAACAGTTCGTCCCCCAGTGGATAAGTGGTAGGTTTAGGAACTTACAGAGCTGAAACACGCGGTTCTATCCCACGAGGGAGATAGAGTGTAGATAGCTCATTGCGTAACTTTGCACTAATACAACAACAGTACAATGCATTCATAAACATTTCCAATTTTGGTTATAACTTTTACAGTTTTCAAAGTCAGTTTTTAGTAAAGCCTTGTAGAAGTTTAATTTTCTTCTACATTCTTAGCCTTTTCACTTTTCCAAATTGATCTTGGTCTGTATTCTCTTCTATTTTCAAGTTGTTTAACTTTACATCCTTCACTGCTGTGCACAAAACGCCATACTGGCTAATGTACCGGAATGTGGATCTGAAGTTCAGGAGTTCGTGTCTTACAGCACTCCGTGAGAGCGTTATAAAAGTGGCAATCAAATTTCAATATTCGGTCTGAAAAGAGAAGTCTAAGAGCTGGTGATGGGTTGTGTTGACTAACTGCCTTTCCTCTAGTCTATCACTTCAAAATTAAAGAACAGATAGCTTTATTCAGGCTTTATGCCCTAAATTCAACAAAACAAACGCCAATACTAGATTTTTTTTTACCATTGATAGAAGACTTCTAGTGGTGCCGACTTGCGTCATGGAAAGTCCAATCATGTTTCTTTTGGTATTTCTAATTCTCAAAATTAACCCCATTTTCTTTCAAAAACTGTTTGTTTTGAATTTCGCGCAAAGCTACACGAGGGCTATCTGCGCTAGCCGTTCCTAATTTGGCAGTGTAAGGCTAGAGAGAAGGTAGCTCGTCATCACCGCCAACTCTTGGGCTACTCTTTTACCAACGAATAGTGGGACTGACCGTCACATTATAACGCCCCCACGGCTAAAAGAGTGAGCATGTTTGGTGTGACGGGGATTCGAACCCGCCACCCGCATATTGCTAGTCGAGCGCCATAACCACCTGGCAATGAAAGTATTACCCATAAGCATAAAAGTTTTGCTCTATTTCCTAAGTCCAGCATGAAACAACAATAATAGGGTGTTCCTGTGATATATCACCAGTCATCTTCTTGTTTTGAAGTGATATATCTATAATTAGACTGGTAAAATTTTTAATCACTTTCACTCATGTTGTAACGTTTCATCATCTTTTTTGTTTTTAATTTAACAGAAATCTTGATTTTGTACAATACACTAATCCTGACTTAAAAAACAATAACAACTATTTGACTTCAAGACATTTTTATACCATTTTTTGTAAAGTAATAAATCAATCTAAAACGATTAAAAACATTTACAAATATTTATTAAACTTGTCATACAAGGAAGTTATAAAAAATTGTTTGCGATAGAATTTAGTGATACCAACATTAGTTTTAATTAAGAAAGTCGGCAATAATAAATTCACATATCCATCTGTCACGTGACCATCAAATACAAAACTACATTCTAATTACAGGAGGATTAGAAAATTATCTTAGGTATGTAGAGGTAACATCACTTAGACAGAGCAAGTAATTCTCCATGTGTGCCGGCAAACATTTAATAACTTTAATACTTTTAGACTTAATACTTTTGAGACTTATTGTAGTCTTATGCTACTCATATAAAATTCTATGTGAAAATCCAATGGGTGTTAAATTACTTAAATTCCTTAAATCATACAGCTTTTATGCGACTATTATAAAATTACATCTGGTGATAATTTAGGTCGAAATCAATCTGGTAACTATACGTGTGAAGGTTTGAGGGTATTAAAGTAAGTTTGTTTGTATTGTACTATATCGCCTCTTTGAAAAATGTAGCAATTACTATAGTTCGAGTAATTATCGTAATTTTGCTCATACTCGTCCTCAAATGTGCGTTGGCATATTCATTTAGAAGGTTAATTACACTGTATAAGAACAATTTTCATGTGTTAATACATTGGCGTATCGTCGCAGATGCGAGCGCAACACCATGGGCAAAATATTTAGCAGCTGCTTATTGGGTTCATAGCGGGTTCCCCACCATTTAATAGTGCATTGTCGCCATAGATAAACTTATGGTTACCAAGACGTTTTCAAGGAAAGATATTTGTTTAGCTAAATAACAAAGAGAGATAAAGCACAGGTCCCACCAATTTCAATAACAACTATTAACAACATAGTGAATACCATCCACAAGGGAGAGTCAACACCCTTGTACGAAAACGCATAAACAAATAAAACCGCATCTCTCCATACGCAGAATTGTCGTTACCATACCTAAAGTTCGCAGACTAGTCATCCCAGAACTCAATCCTTGAGCTTATATCGCAATCAGTTTGGCGTAAAATGATTCACAAAGGTCTCGCCCTAGTACAGAAGCATACACCGTGAATTCCTCATTTGTTAGATAGAAACATTTTTGAGAATAATATAAAGTGCAGACACTTATGTATAAAATGCTTCGCATATGAGAGATCTAAGTTGTTTTTTTTGTTTTTTTTACAGCATAAAACAATACCGCGTGCATTTGGACGATTACAACAAGAAACGAGGTAATAAGGACTTTTCAGCATTTTACCAAAAATGTAAAGAAAGCGTTTCATCAGGCTCTATGGTTGCTGCATGTTCCTCTTATAATAGGGCATTTTAAATTTAGCAAAGTGCACGGAAAGTACAAAGATGGATTCTAGTCACTATGAGAAAAACATTGCGATATAAAACTCCTGCATTGGATGGGGAAAACGGCACAAAAGCACACTACTTTAGGATCCAGTACCAAATCGCTCCTCCAAATCCTCAACAGTCTTTCTACGAATCTTGAAATATAAAACCGGTGCTATGTAATCCTATTTCAACATATACTATAAAACCAGCTGACAGCACGTCCGTCCACATTTATGCATTGGGTTTGCCTAAACGTGGTCTTGGAGGTCGATGTCCACGTACAATGTTTGTCTAAATATATGGCCTTAGACGACCACGACGTACTTGGCAAGGGCTTGCTACAATAGAAATTACCCTACCATAGTCATCAATCTGAGTATGATCAGGGATGGAGGAAACAGTTCCAAGGGCAGCGCAGAAACTAGAATGTCATTCTTAGAAAGTGTCACTGACCCTCCCTAATAGTAGTTAATGGTGTATAAAGCTAATCCGGGTAACCGATATCTCACAAGTGAACATGAGCTTAATGTTTGCTTGACTTTTATTTAGATGTCACAGTAATAATTAAAAATTCAGAAAAACAACGAGTATTAGATATTTTTAAAAACTGAGAACAATAACAAAAAATAAGTTATCAGGACAAACAACCTTTATTAGTAAAACCTTGCATTTACTTTAACGATTCTATTCCATTACTTGAGTTCTGAGGATATTAAATGACGCAATTTACAGTTTTTATTCAATTCACTAAGCATGTTTCTCACTGGTGTACAACCCTACAGTTTCTTTTCTTTTCCAATAAATCAAAACACAAACATATATATATATTAAAGTAAATGCTAATATTAGTAGTAATTGTCGATACTATACTAACCTAATACAAATTATGATGTACAGGTTAATATACTAAACGCTTTGCTATGGTGATACTACTACCTTACATGCGAATCCCATGCACGTTACGGCCCTTTTCTACAGTAGGGATTATTTGTATCAATACAATATTTGGAAGCTTGTAAGCAGTTAACATGATATCAGTTTTTGTCAAAAATAAGTTAAATTGTTTTATAACAGCCATTTATAAATATCAAGTAAAGTCCATTCAAAACAAAGCTACCTAATATTGTTTGAACCTATAATCATAATTAAATGTAAAATTTATTAAATCAATGTTAAAATATCAAAAGGTTACTCTGGAAGTAGAAACATTTCAGTGCTTAGCATCATTCTAACATACTCTAAAGAAATCAGACATACTTGTCTATGAATCCAAACGCAGGTTAAACCCAAGCTTTCCTTCAATATACAGCTTAATAACGTTGGATTTTAAACTACATTTTGCGATTTTGTACCTACCATCTCACTATTCACAGAATATTTTTCTTTACGATACTGGGCCGTGTGTGCCCTAATAGCTAGCATGCTGGGCTGCAGATCAGAAGGTTTAAGATCCGAGTCTGCGATATGCTACGAGACATGTCCCACTTTCACCTGTGGGAGCTTAATAGAAGTGAGTCAAACCTGTAGTTAAGAGCAACCTTGTAGTCACATAGTGCTGTTGACAAGTTTTCCTCTTTCTTGTCAGCAGCCCTAAATTAAGCACTTCTCTACCAGAAACTTGAGCTCTCCAACATCTTCGTTTATCATTTAGCCGATGGGTTTACTATTTATAATATTGAGAGGATAATAATGAAAAGAGTTTAAACTCTATTGTTAAACGAACCTTGGATTTTTAATTTATTAATTACTGATACGATCCAGGATTCAGGTGGTCCAAGCGAACGGATTTCGGATAGTCAGAGAAAAGGGACTTGCTACACCCCTCTAGGAAGCTGTAGACATTTTCAAGATTGAAATATCTTTCTTTATTAGATTATCAATAAGAAATTCAAAAGAGCAGTGTTTCCTCCTCTTTTCTTTGATTTGCAAATGCTAGAATTAAAATGTTGAATCAAGCTATATTAAGTGCTGTTCACTGATGGGCCAAACAAGAGGGATGTAATATTTGGTAATCATGTGGAAGAAAAGGATCCCTTCAAAGGCCCTTGGTGGTTTTAAATCGATTATAAGAATTTGGAAAAAAATATCCTTTATGACTGTCTGCAACATTTTACACATTACAGACAGATCAAATTTCTTTTCATACAAGAATACAAGCATAAAACTCCGGAAAAAATTTAATATAGTATTTCTATCGCCCACACCTCTATTTTCCTCTATTTGAAGTTAATGCTTTACTGTTTCCTTTGGTGTGTTTTTTAGCATTGGAAAAAGAGTGGGATATGACCTCATTTTCCCCTCTTTACTTTACTGGTAAAAAGTGATTGTTTCTGTTATCGCACTCAGATAAATAAAGGTGAAAGGTTTCTAAAACTCCATTCATTAGAGTGGAAAGAGCCTAACAAAGTATTTTAACTTGAAAAGATTATCTGTATACACTTTAATAAACAAAGGGCAGCTTTAAACTAGGACTAGACAGTGATTAGGTTCAGAATCATGAAGAAAAAAATAACATGTAGAGAAAGGTATTGTGTAGTTTTATAGAAGTAGTTTTAATGATAAGCTAAACTGTTCTTATTGTAATGCCAGAAGTATAAAAATTAAAGCAGATGACCTGAGAATTCTAGCCAAAAGAGAGAGGATTTTGGTGTGATGGGAAAAGCTGAAACCTGGTTAAGTGTATACAGTTTAATGATAGGAATTTCTTTAAAATACAGGGTTATATGTTATTTAATATGGGCGTTATATCCTGTTCAATTTGAAGAATCAAAGCTAATAGCAACGGGATTCAATCGATTTGAGAAGGAGAAACTAATTAGAAACCTTATAATGAGATAAAGAATGCATCTGTTAATGTGATCATAATTTTTACTCATATAGATTGGGAAATGTTAAATTCAAATCATGAGGGAGACAGGTTTAGAAACTGTACAGGACGGTTTTTCTTTTCATCACTAATTTGTAAGGGAATCTACTATGAATACTACTATTTTAGATTCAATGTTAACTTTTAATGTAAATAGGATGAAGATTGGGGAACATCTTGGTGTAAATGAGAATTGCTCAATTAAGGTTTGATGTTTTACGGTATATGAAAATAAGGAATAATGAGATTTTAGTTTCAAATTTTTAAAAAAAAGTATATTGTGAAGAGGATGATATAATAATTATTTGTCGTTAATTGAGCAAATGAATTAATTGGAGATACTGATCAACTGTGGAAAACGCTTAAAATCATTTTTCAAATATGCAAGATCGGTATTTTCCTTATAGAAAAAAGGGTGGCCACAAATAAAACACTAGGTTAGCTCATAAATGGTATGAAGGATAAAATTAAAGAAAAACCTTGTAAATTTAAGAAGTTTAAGTTGACTGTTATAATGGGAGTAGGGCATTTGAAAGATGATACAAGAAGGCTCATATTAGATGATTATGAGATGGCCAGGTTATTAAATTCTACTTTTTCTTCAGTATTTACTGATGAAAATTTAAACAATATTTCTCATCCTGAACAGTTGTTGAACAAGATGATCACATTAATTTTGAGCTTGTTAAAAAAAAGAGAAGTTTAATGAATAATAAAGCTTCTGAGTCTCATAATATTCCTTCAGGGATTTTTAAGGAGGTTAATGATTGAATATGTGAGCCAACTGCTACCATTTTTGCAAGTCCTTGAATAGTGGGAGAGTACCAGAAGATTGGAAGTTGTCTAATATTACTTCTCTTTTCAAGAGAGTGATAAAAACTATCCCAGTGATTATACACCTATTAGTTTTATATCAGTGGGGGAAAACATTTTGAAAGTCTGATAAAAGATGCTTTGCAAAGTCATTTAATTAACAAAATGGAAAATTTTGTTGGCTAGTAAGCATGGTTTCACATTATGGCATTCTTTGAAGAGGTTACTGCTTTTGTTGATGAGGGTATGGGTCTGAATGTGATGTATCTGGATTTTCTGAAAGCATTTGACAAGGTTCCAAATAAAAGGTTTGTTAAAACATTTATTCCTATAGGTTTGTGTGATAGATTATCTTATTGGATAGAAAACTGGCTGGATAAAAGAAAGTAGAGGGTTGTAATAAATGGACTTAAGTCAAACTGAATTACTGTCACAAGTGGGGTACCTGAGGGCTCAATGTTGGAGCCTTTATCCTTCTTGATTCACACCAATGACACAGAGGAACGAATGGTCAGTAAATTATTTAAATTTGCTGATGATAATAAGGTGTTGCTGGCTTTGAGGAGGATACTGATGCTTTACAAAAGGATTTGTATTATTTGGCGAGATGGCGAATAAATGCGAGGTAATTTTAGTGGGATATCATAATTTGAATTATGAATATGATTTTGATTGGAATAGCCTTAAGAGTGTTATGAAAGAAATATATATTGGTGTTATATTTGATAAGTCTCTTAAGTCATCCAAGCAATGTGCTGTTTCTAGCAAAAGGATGAATAGAATTTTTGGTTGTATCTACAAAAATATTGAACACAAGTTTAAAGAGGTTTTAATTTTATTGTATAGGTCATTGGTTAAGCCACATTTGGAGTATTTTGTTCAGTTCTGGTCTCCTTACCTTAGGAAGGATATTTAATTGTTATACAAGGTTCAGAGATGTGCTATTAGAATGATATCTTGAATGGAAAGGTTTCATACAAAGGCAAGTTAAGATATTTTAAACTGTTTTCTCTCGATAAATCATGAGCTAGAGGGGATTTGATTGAGGTGTTTAAGATTCTTAAGAGAACTGATAGTGTGTTGATACACCATCTTCCTTTAATGGAGAGGACGATCGGACTAGGAAACACAGATATATATATTGTCAAGGTAGAACTCATTTTCAGCTAAGACGGCTTTATTTTTAATTGGGGAGATAGCCTTTAGAATGCGCTGTCTTTAGATGTGGTGGATACAGTTAATTTGAGGGAGTTTAAGGGAATGTCTGATAAATAGTTTAATGACAAGGGCTGGGTTTGAATGATTTATTTTCATTTTAAAGTTTATTTCGGCAGATGGAACGCCCTAGATATACCAACAAGTTCCCTGCTGTCCTTAAGTTATATGTATGTGTAAAGATCGTATTTTCCTGTCACTGGTGACGACGGGTAGCTTCATGGTCGATGAGCCACGTAGTACTATTTAAAGCAACAATGGCCAGTATGACACTTATTTCTGTAACGTGATAATAATAGGAACATGTTCTTTTAAAATCATCCAGTACTGAAATTAAATATGTTCATTTATACTATAGTATAGTCTCGAGATTCATACGCTGTAAACATAGACAAGATGAAGCAAATTCAGCCATAATATTTTCGTTTTCTACTTGTTTCCCAGTGGTTCGCTACACTATATTATGTTACAAAATTACTAAGTATATTGAATAAAAGAAGGAAATTATTGACAGCTTGTTCACAAAGAAATATTTACTGCTAAGTTTCAGTGTTGCCTATTTTGAGTATGTCAGACTTACTGTAAAATTCACTGTGTAAATATGTAGTTTTATATTCACTCTCTCACACACACATACAAATATGTATAATAAACTATTTGTCTATCTGGTCGGTTGACTGGCTAACTATCTGATCTCACAGTACTACAGTACTATTGGACTGTTTCATATTGCTACAATTACATAAACAGGTTATTTTATGAAAGTATAATAATAGCAATAAAAGAAAAGCTTAAAAGTACACAGTGCTTCAGAAAGGAGATATTTAAGAATGTAATATGAACTACAGATGCAACATTAAAATCTGTTTTGTTGTTGGTTACCACTATATATAACCACAAGTTACAAACACACATTGTTGTATATAGCCATTTCGCGTGACTCAAGAACGTGGAAATGGCTTTTGTAACACGGCGGTATTTCTCCATAGCGTGCTAGAAAAAGACAATATTCGTGATGGAAAGCCGTAAATCTCAAAACTAAACATTCCCGGGCTTCCGTTAGGTGAAAATCCGGTACAACAAGGAGTTCAGGTGTACGTCTTTTGAGGCTTAAAACTTTTTAAGAATTCATGAATTTATTACTTAGTATTACTGGGTTAATGGAAGTTTCTCTTTTTGTCAACATTGTCATCTGCTCCTCCAAATCCATAAATACTAAAGTAAACTCTGTTAGTTTAAATACTCTGATATTTAACACATTTAACTTTCAAAAACTAATCCTATGATCATATGGATGAAGACTCGAGGCTGAATATTTTCAAAATTCATTAACGTCAACTGTCTACTCATCTGTCGCTCTGTACAGTATTGCCGAGTTTTATACGTGGTCCGTCGTGAATTGCCATTTCTGGAAGATCTTGAGTGTTAGTCATAAATTAGTATTGTTTTATTTTAAACGTAGATGTTTATACTTAGAAAAATAACTTAATAGAATCTTTTCAGCGAAATACTGTTTTACAAATCCAAGAATGATCGATGATAATTTTTGTTCGTTTAGATGCCGTACAAATACGTATGAAGTATGTCTAACAGTTCCATTTGCCGTGTTAGATGCCGTACAAATACGTATGAAGTGTGTCTAACAGTTCCATTTGCCCGTGTTAGATGCCGTACAGATACGTATGAAGTATGTCTAACAGTTCCATTTGCCCGTGTTAGATGCCGTACAAATACGTATGAAGTATGTCTAACAGTTCCATTTGCCCGTGTTAGATGCCGTACAAATGCGTATGAAGTATATCTAACAGTTCCATTTGCCCGTGTACGAGTGCGTGAGAAGGATAATTTTATATATGTTTTAATTTTTAACGCATTTTACTGGAATGACATATATATTTGGATGTTACATGAAACAGTCCAGTGTGAAATATTCCGGTGTAAGCTATTGTAAGAAAAATTAAAGCTTTTTGTTTCTAAGAGTTTTAAAACTTTACTGGATTGTACACGCGCATTATATATAGTACTTAGACCAATCTTTAGAACGTATACATACAGAGGGAGAGAGAGAATCTGTAACTGAATTTGCACAACACTCTCAACACTGTAGTTTGATTAATATCAAAAGAGTTTTAGCGTTTCCTGAAACGAATTTATATAAACAAAAAGGTTCTCAGTAATACATGAACTAACCAATCTGTTTATTCTATATTTATGATCATGATAATTTCTCATAATGTATGAGAATCACAGTTTGAATATTAATAATAATACATTTTTGTGCTTATCTGTAGCTTTTCTCGACCGTCTCTATGTATTACTTTGAACGATTAGAAACTATGTAAAAAACTTATTGGAAAATATTCGTTACATTTGGAAATTACATTGTATTCTAATCGGCATTAAACGTTATTTTTGTGATTAAAGTTTATTTTAAAACATTGTAATACGATTCATTGATCCCCTTTTCACTGTTTATTTGATGTGATTTAGGAAATGTAGTCGTTTGACGTAAAGAAATCACTGCGTGAGTGCAGTGTTATTCTCAGACAAATTAGACTGTAGCAAAACGTGGGTTGTTTCATTGTTTTGACACACCATTCCTTCAAATACAATCTATAAGATTTTCAAAAAATAAGTTAAGGAAAATGTCACGTTAAATTTCCGTTTGCTTGTTCTTTATTTAACCCGAGCTGTGTTACAAAATTCATATCTACAATATGAAATGTAAATATGCAGCACTATTACTATAAGGAAACAGGAATTAACTTGGGGTACTTCCTTTCACGAGTTTTATTGCTGGCTAGAGATCAAAGTACTTATCAGACTTACGTTACCTATTCACTTTGATTGTTATGTGTTACTACAAACAAGTCAAGAACAATTTTTATATAGATGAAGTTTTGACTAAAGTCGACCCATCTGTGATATGGACCTGAACTTTTATTGTTTAACATTTTAATGCACTAACTAAACAACGATATATGATAATAGCATATGCAAATGAAAGTGATGTTTCATTATGTTTATTAGACCTAATACATGCTTTGCTTGTATTAGCATCTTGTTGAAACTATGAAACAAAAGTATAATTTAGAAACATAGAGAGTCTATTTGATTGAGTATATCTTTGATAGTTTTTAAAAATTAAAGTGACTTATTGATCTTGACAATAACCCATATTAAGAAACAGTAAATTTATTTCATTTTAGCAAAGCTGACTTTGTTTTGAAATGCACGAAATTTGAGTTTTCACTTATATTTAAAAGTATAGTGCTTTGACAGTATCACTTCCTCGTGCAACATCCCAACGTGGTTGTGAATCGATTGAGCTTTGCATCTTGTGAATTAAACAAATGGTCTGGTTAAAGCTTCGTGAAGGATCAAAAACTCAAAAGTTCAAAGTTAGATAGCATTTTGTGACATATCAAAAGTTTTTAACAGAAAATGTCAAAGGAGACCAAGAACACATCCTTTTCTTGATCACTTTCACGGGGATATGTTATGAATTTTCTGGAGCTGGAAACAATCAGATTAAATTTATTTTATAAATCACCAGAGCTTGAACTTTTTTTTTATTATTATTCCATACATGAGCTTTCCTGAAAAAAACAAGAAAGCTCATACACCCGAAGACAAAAAAAACTCAATATAAGGAATACATACAAGAAAAACAGGTTTGTTAATTATATGCTATATTTGATATGTTTGCTCTATAACACAATATGAAGAACTGGGTTTGGCTGATTATTCGAACCATATTACGAAAAAAGATCTGAAGTCGGAAAAGGAATTACATGCTTTGTCTGCCATTAAATAATCTTTACAAAGTTCATTGTTCAAGCAGTTTGTTTGACTTTCTTATTTATAATTTAACATAGCGTTGTAAATATAACGTTGTTTTTAGATACCTTATTTATTTGAGTATACTACTGACATTCCTGTTCAACGCACAGGGAAGACATAGGGGCCCCATTACGTAACATAGGGGGGTAACATAAAAACTACGAGCCGTCTATGTCACTCCTTGGGGGTTCTAAGGGTATATACTAGGTTTGGTTACAATTAGTCTAGCGATTCGCCATTTATAAGCGTACAAAACATATGGGAAGACATGGGGATCAAATCTGAAAGCACCCTTAAGGCTCTCCTCGGGGAACTTTAAGGGTATATAACATGTTTGATGACAATCGGTTTAACGTTCGCCAGCTACAAGTGGGGGTATACACAAATACACACGTAGAAGCCTGTCAAATAATGATTTAGATTGACAACGTTCAGCAAACTTAAAAGAAAAATAGTATGCTATTCCTGGCAGTGGTACAATAGCACGTTTAGAAACATAATCGGGAACGTATTGGTGGAGGACATCTTTTCAATCCAACCATGAAATGATACAGAATTAAGCTCAGTGGTACTAAAAGAAAATCACTCAAGATCAATTAAGTCATTGTATATGACAATATATAATGAGCAGGCAAACAGATATCTTTAGGTGTATCTGTTGTTTTTCAATTTTACCTTATCATGTAAACATACAACATGTCTCAGTATTGACGCTCACCCAGTGTACAATTTACTATAAAGACGATCCATTATGTGTGTGTGTGTCTTAGCATACATCACCCAGATTTTGCTGGCTCGATTACCGCAATATTTGTTATGGTAATTGGAAGCTGTCCGACGGTATATGTGTGCTATCTTGTTTTAGGATTGTTGCCCCAAAAGGGGGGATAAAAAAGCCCTTAATATACTGCACATTTCCACTTCTTTTATAGACTTTTGGCTTTAAATGTAAAGAAACAAATACTTAATCTGTTAAATGAGTCAATTATTACATTCTAGAAAGCAGGGTACGCAGTTAGTATTTAGTAAATAAATAGTATAAAGTGAAACACATACAGCCTGGCATGGTTAAGTGGTTAGGGCGTTCGACTCCCGTCCCACCAAACATTTTATAATGTGACGATTAATCCCACTATTCGTTGGTAAATGAGTAGTCCAATAGTTGGCAGTGTATGGTGATGACTAAATGCTTTCTTTCTAGTCTTACACTGCTAAATTAGGGACAGCTAGCGCAGATAGCCCTCGGGCAGCTTTGCGCGAAATTCAAACAATTAATCAATGTTCTATTGTAAACAATAAATTATAAAAATTATTTAAATTAAGCTCTGGTTTTTAGTGAAGGAAACTCTTGAACACTACAGAAATATTTTTACCGAATATTTCAAGGACTGAGGGGGTCAGAACGTGTAACGACCATGAAGGCCACTGCCTAGAAATGTTCACATCATGTTTCCATATAGAAGCTCGCAAAACATGTTTATCCTCGTTTTCTCAGTGTCTTAACAAGTAATTTTGACTGTTTTCTGAATTAACGAGGTGGGAAGAGCCAGATTATGTCTATATTTGTACAGCTGAACTGATTCCTAATGCATAATGCCCTTTGTACTGACATAAATAATTGTTTTACGATAATATAGTCGGCTTTATCCGATCAGGCCAATTGCATTGAAACAATAAATCCCAAATACTAAATAAACAGCTTTGTATTTATAACGCCTCAACAAACGAACTTCATAAACTTCTTTGTGAAGTTATTCATGTTGAATAACAACGTAAAAAACAACTTGTAATCAGTAAATAGTTAAACAACAAAAAGTGAGCATATCGACAGGAGTGAAAAATATACAAAAAACTTAATATTCTGGGTTTATTTTACCACTCGTTTCAAATAACTAGGTGGAAATAATTGAAAACATCTTTGAGTCATATGCGTAATTTCACGTTTTTACATTTTCACTAATAGTTGTCACGTATTAGAATTTCAAATGGTCTGAAACCGAGCTAAATGATACTTTCAATTTATTAGTTAAATTATACTTTGGATTTAGCTGTTAAATAAAAGCCAATATATAGTCAGTTTATGATATTTGCCAACAAAACTGATACACACAGTTTTCTTTTATACAAATATCTTTTAATATACAAACAATAATACAATTTACAATAATAGTTAGTACAAAAAGTTATTACAAACAATGATTTAGATACAAAAGTTTCACAAACTTACGTGCAATATAAAGTCTTCCTTCTAATCTGGATTTTCTTCGATAGCTTATCGAGGGTTCACGATGAGCGAGTTGGTGTAGGTACGATTCGCTAATTGGAAAGCTAGCTAGCTTTGTCATTCGTTATTCATCGGCCACACACGTTGAGCTTTCCATGATTAATTTATATAATGTTTCCGTAAAAATACTAATGTTTGATGAGAATCCACTGAAGTTAAATGAGTTGTAAGGTTCGAACTATGTAAATGCTCCTGGTCAAATATCTGAAGTTTTCCGATTGTTAAGCGTTATAACAATCACAGTTATAGCTTCCGAATTTTATAGCACACTGACTATAGCAAACTAATAATATATACTATCTTTTTTGGCACGTCGCGTTGGTTATATTTATAGGCATGTGGAGGCTTTCTAGAAATTTCAGTTTTATGAAACAATACTGAGCTACATTTAAGCGTTTACGTGTATACATATATTGTTGATTCTTACTCTCGAGAATTTTCTACAACTTTGGAGAATAGGCGGGAGTTTCGCAATACATATTTATCACTATAATTTACGCATGTTTTAAAATATAAACTTAATCTAAACAATCGTTGATATTAGAATAAATATATAATAACAAATTCGTTACATAGTTTAATTTAATGTTTTATTTTCTTTTCCTGTTCTTTATCTTTGCTTGTTTACGTCGACACACATCAACAGGTGCCTTCGGGCGACATAACGTTAACATCGGCAGAGACGGTTTAACCTCTGTGAAGATAGAGTTTGCACTTGACTTGTTACTAAAGGCGTTTTGAACGAGGCAAAGCGTAGCATAATGTTTAAAATAAATCATTAAACCTTTCGAATGTGAATTATCAAAACACAAATAATACATAATTAATTAAAGTATAAAAGTAAAATATAAATGCAATTTAACTATCTCTCAAACTAATTTGTATAAGGCCAGAAAAAATATCCATGCGCTACGGACAGTATTTTAACCACGGACGTAGTGGTAGTTTGACACCCGTTCTTAAACCCATACATCACTGAACTGATCTGATCTCGTTACACCGAGTAGCGTGAAATCTGCTATAAACTTGCCATTCAAGTTAAAACTGCCTTAGCAACATAACTTCTAATTTGCAAGAGGAATAAACATGTACATAATATAAAACATTGAATTATAGCGTACTTAATAATAATAGTTTTATTAAAATACATTGATAGTAAAGTGGTCTAATTACATTTTGAATGTAACACAGTGACATGCGCAGAAAGGATTTTAAAATTGGCACCAGAGGATATAGGGTTAACACGTAAAGCAAATCCATTTTATGGTACTGAATAAACATTACTATGTGCAGATGTTAGATATAACTTTTATACATACTTTGCATATTTACAGTTCTATGTTTGAATTTTTTAAAAAAATGCGTTCTGATATAGCTCTATGCTATAACTGATGAAAAGATTGATTAAAAGAAATCATTTTTGTCGACGTAGGTATTTTCAATATATAATTTATATCTTAGTCAATGTTGGCTTTCTACGTTGAAACGTACAAACCATAAAAAAATAGCTATTTAATTTTAAGAATACAGTCGTATCAATGCAAGTCATATGTCCACTATCCCCTCCATCATTTTCAATTACAAACTTCAGATGAAATAGGACATGATAGACAGCAGCACGAATCTTATCTTCATTACCACTTAATTTTGAATATTATTTTTCGCTCAGATATTTACAATGGGTAGTTGTGTACACAGTTGATGAAACAGTGTATTCTAATTTCTATAAGTAAGAACGGAAGAACAGCATATTTAATTAAATGTACTCATTACCAGGTTGATTTTATAGTTTCTCTGTAACTAGGTAGGTATCTTACTCTGATCGGAAGTTTTTATTAATGTATTAATTTGATGAGTGAATGAATAAGATCTAACATAAAATTCATACTTCATTTCTTAATTGCTTCAAGTGATTTGCATAAAAGCCTTCAATGTCACTTTGTAGTGCCACATATAGTCATATCAGTTTTTCATATTTTTGAATAGTTCTCTCATCGCTTACATGAATATACACACATTTATTTTTTTCAAGCCCTGTTTATATAGAAGTTGGGTGCATTATATTAATATGAGTTTGAAGCCTTACCATGTCGTTTATGTGGCCTCTTTCAGTGGCGCTCTTTCTGCTGCCGTATGTCTTGACAACAGCTCAACAGTGTAATTTCAATAGCAAAAGGCTCCTGGTATTACTGCCATAACCAAACCACAGTCTTACTCCCTGTTGGCTTTTCATGATCTATCTAATATACAAGGACAACGATTTTCCAGCACCTTTTCAACAGTCAGATTGACTGAAATCCTCAGACAACTTGAACGGTAAGTCTTCGTATGGAATACCCATTTCATTCTCCAGCTGACTATGGACTGCAACGGTTGAATGGATATATCATGGAAATAACTTGTCTACACATGACTTGTGTCATTTCTCCAGATAGAAATCCATCTTAATTATATTGCGTATTATAACCTGGTACACATGAACAGCCTTCGCCACTGATCTTCGTAGTCATAGATTCTCACTTGTTAAAAACACTGCGCTTTGCTTACCACGGGGTATGACTTGTTGCAAGTCTTTTTCCGTCTTGGGAATTGTAAATCGCTACTCTCAACACATCTATATGTTCTTAGTGTAAGTTTGCATCAGAAAATGTATTTTCTGTGGTGTAAAACTAAGTACGTAACACTAAACAATAACAAAATAAGTCCTGATATTTCGATGACGAGGAATCCACTTTGAGACTAATAATGGTTGGAGACGGCTTGAATGGGTAATGAAGAAAAACTGTAACATAAGTTTAACATAAAAGCAAATGTACAACGTTTCGACAAGGTTTTATCATCATCAGGTACCATGTCCTGATATATTCTGTTCTACCATGACATTATATTAGCTGTGGTTGTCATATGACTTACTGATTTACGTTTGCAAAATCGTTTTAATATATCCTATTAAACCATCTATACATACATATGTACATAAATCTTGATTGCATGTGTGTTGTGATATATATATATATGTTTGTATGTGTGAAGAAGTGTTGTGTGAGCGTGCATGTTTCCGAAAGAACTGATATCGAAAAATTTTAATACCAGATTTTGTCAGGCTTTGGATCATATTTCTTTATAGTGTTTTCACGCATGGTATTCTATCTAAAGTTTAATTTTAACACACTGCAATAGTAACTTTATGATAATCAGTAATAATAACATTTTCCACACGTTTTATAAACGTGCTAAATGATTCATGGTCATTCAAGTTACAAAATGGTCTGAAAAACTCAGAAAAATTCTTTATCTAAAGTACGTGCACTCAACCGATAATATAAGTTTAAGTATAGACATATAGTTTGTATTTATTGAGGAATGTAATTTAGAAAACCCACTAGTTAAAGAAATTCTAATTACATCACATCATACGATACTATTGTTTGTTTTAGCTACTTAAAGGGTATCGTAACTGTGTCTGCTTCGGAGATTGAACTCCGAATTTTGAAGTTATAGTATTTCACATGTGATGGATTTATTATTCTATATTTATTTTAATAACGATTTTTGTTTAAATTTAATTTATATTTTGAAATGTTTGTTTGTTTGTAATTAAGCACAAAGCTACACAATGGGCTATTTGTGCTCTGCCCACCACGGGTGTCGAAACCCGGTTTCTAGCGTTGTAAGTCCGCAGACATACCGCTGTGCCACTAGAGGGCTTTTTTAATGTAAATAACTTATACTGTTAAATAGGTATTGCGAAACTCCCGCCTATTCTCTAAAGTTGTAGAAGATTCTCGAGTGTAAGAATCAACAATATATGTATGTGTACGTAAACGCTAATGTAGCTTTGTATTGTTACGTAATCTGAATTTTCGAGAAACTCTCCACACACCTACAAATATAACCAATGCGATGCGCCAAACAACAGTATCTATTATTGGGTTGGTGTAATTGGTGTGCTATAAACTTCGGAAGCTGTAACTGTGGTTGTTATAACGCTTATTAATCGGGAAACTTAAGATATTTGACCAGGAACGTTTATAGATTTCGAATATTACAAACCATTTATCTTCAGTGGATTCACATCGGACATTAGTATTTTTATGAAAACATTACCTGACGTCATTGGTGGAACCTCGACCTGTAATCGGCGTGTGACCAGCGAGAACTACAGGGCTAGCTAGCTCCCTGTTAAGTGAATTATACCTACATTAACTCAAAATTAACTTGCTCATCGTGAACCCTCGATA
>NW_013665792.1:281082-282078 GCF_000517525.1 Limulus polyphemus | reverse complement strand
TTATTGTAAATGGTATTGTTATTTATATATTCAAGCATTTGTTATAAAAAAATAAAACTGTAATGTATCAATCTTGTTGGCAAATATCATAAATTGGATATATATATCGGCATTTACTTAACTACTAAATCTAAATTACAATTTAACTCAGTTTTAGGCTATTAGAAATTGTTATACCTAACACACACGAAATGTGCAAAATTGTGGGCTATTGTGGGGAAATAAATAGGTTTCATTGAGAAAGACGTTGGAGTCAGACTAAATACTTAATGCAAGTTATTAGTATATCATTCTGTATATTTATTTCGTTTAGGAAAGAATTTAAAGCAAAATAACTAACAAAGAAAACAGTGCATTGTAATCTTTAGAAATAAGAACTCAAGAAGAGTAGTTTTGATTAGGTCAACTTATTATAGGGTTAACTTTTTGCTTATTATTTATATAAGTAGCTTGCTGTGCTCATTAATTGTTTAACAAAATGAAATGTTTGTTTCCATTTACAGTTGCTCTTAATAAAATGCCCCCCAGTGGCACAGCGGTATGTCTGCAGACTTACAACGCTAGAAACCGGATTTCGACACCCGTGGTGGGCAGAGCACAGATAGCCCTTGTGTAGCTTTGTGCATAATTAAAAACAAACAAACTTCAAACAACAAAAGTCTTAATAAAATAGGCTACTGTACCGTGAGAGAATATTATAATTCTGAGGTTCCTTACTAAAACTGAGGGTCGCGGGTTCGAATCCCCGTCACACCAAACATGCTCGCCCTTTAAGCCGTGGGGGCGTTATATTGCGACGGTCAATCCCACTATTCGTTGGTAAAAGAGTAGCCCAAGAGTTGGCGGTGGGTGGTGATGATGACTAGCTGCCTTCCCTCTAGTCTTACACTGCTAAATTAGGGACGGCTAGCGCAGATAGCCCTCGTGTAGCTTTGCGCGAAATTCAAAACAAACAAACAAACCTTACTAAAACTTGTTACATCCGTGAAATGATTG
>NW_013665792.1:276695-281061 GCF_000517525.1 Limulus polyphemus | reverse complement strand
TGAACGAATTTTTTAATCGAATTTCAGCCGTGTATGTGTGACATTAGTGTTGGAAAGCATGTGAAAGCTGTAATAACCTATGCTTAAGAAGTGTGCTTCCTTTAAATTCGACAAATGTATTCTTCTAAAATCTGAGATCGTAGGATTAGATGCTGGCTGAATTTCTTACTGTTATCGCTGACAATAAAGTGAACTGAAGGTAGAATTTTTAACAAGGTATTTCGAAACCAAGAGAGTTTATTGATCTTACAGTTTGAAGTCTTCTCACGTAGTTTTTACTTCATAGCTGCCACCAGAGGTCAATAGCTATATATTATTGAGGCGTAAGGGATACGCATACCTCTTGACTGATTTATCAAACTTTATAGAAACTTAGCAAAGAAGTGCAATGGAAGAATTCAATATAGCGATTATATTTATAATTCACTCAACCCTCTAGTAAAAAACCTAACAATTGAACTTAGAAAAAATTAAAAAAAATTTTTTTTAGTTTATCGAGAATATTAGGAATAAAGGTATTGTTGTATTTCTTTAATGGTTAATTGAACTTCTAGAAAATGACATATAATAATAATAATATATCTCATTTAACACATACAATTATTTTAGTTTTCCGCGTGTACCACTAGTGGGCATTTGAATAAATAAATAAATGCATAATTTGTTTGTTTTAACAGAAGACCGTATATTGGGCTATCTAGTAACTATACAATTATTGATTTTTCAGTTAAAAAAAACTCTAGCATTATGTCAGAACAGGCAAGTTTATTTGCTTTTTCCATTGAAGACGCTTAACTCAAGAAAGTAACACGGAGAAAATTGAGGTCAGATTAATACTAACTGCCGGAGGATTTGAAGGCTATAGCATCACACATTCTTTCTGCTCTTTAGATAACTGTTTGTTTTAGAAGCCCATAGGACTGAAAGGATTATTACACAGACATCTTGCTTATAGCTGCTCCTTGGGTAGGCTTTATTTCTGACTTCTGTAATGTCGACTTCGTGTAGTTTTTGTTTTGTAGAAAAGTGTTTGTTAGACAGTAATTTTTGTGTTTCATTTATATAAAGAAAACTTAACATATACTTACATAATAAGATATCGATACCACCAAAACTGTCCTTGATTATCGTATAACAATTTTATTTCTTAAATATTATACTTTCCATTGTTGGATTCATTGCGTTAAGTATTTTATATCAATGCGCAAATAATTCTCTCTTTTTTTTTCGTTAATGGGTATTCGTGATCATTCACTAAATTAAACTATTTAAACCGTCTAACTCATGATATTTTAAAGCACACTGGAACAATTGAAAAAGTGAGGATCACACACACACAAAACCAAACAAACAACCTGTACACTTTCGGAAAGTGAACTTTCCACAACCAGGTGTAAAGTATAAGGACAGAAATGATTTGTGAGTTAAGTATGTTTTAGTAGAAACCAGAATGTTCACATGTTTATATATTATGTGTTCAATGATATATCAGCCAGAAGATTTTTATCAATTTAAGTACTGATGTAAAAGAGTGAACTCATATACGTATGGAACGTTCTTCAGTGTTCAATCACAATACCTGCCACTGTTTGATGAATTATTTATTATACTGTTTTACTATATTTCGAAAACAGGAACTTATCCGACTCTCGGGGATCTTGGTTAAAGTCTTCTAAATAAATAGTGTTAAACTTATTTTGTGCGTACATACTTTTAATATCAAAATACCCAGTTCTAGGGCATGAAGAGTAAGTGTAGTTATAAACGACATTTCTTAAAAATATTTTAAACAATGTTAGTATATTTTACACTATTGAGGGTTAATCGTATGCTGTAAGAACGATATTCCAGATCTTTTATTTTTCTTGGAACTAGTTACTCCATCAATCCATCGTGCTCGGCCTGATACCGCAGTTTCCATAAACTTCTGCAAAGAAAGTCGAAGTCAGTCTTGAACTAAATATCTTGACAAACTTTCCACTATACGTAGACTTAGGTTTACAATACTCCATTCAAGCACAAAAGTACAATGGGGCTACACTGGATGAGGGGGTGAACGACTTGACAGGCACGTAGTCAAATTTGCTGTGATTTATATTTCTTGGGTCTTCCCTTTTAGATAAAAACAGCTAATTGTTTGAAGGTAGGCCAAAAGATCTTGATCACAATTGCTATTTGGTTTGGGGAGGAAGGTCTTATTGTTAACCACAGCTTTCCCTTTTTTTGAATAAGGATGCTAATTTGGATTGATCTAAAGTGTGGTTTGAGGTCCTCAATGTTTGAAAGTCTCTGCTATGCGTGTTTGTCCACGTTCCGTTTCCATTAAAAAAAGAAAAAAATTGCTACACCAGCAGCCGTCCTTTAAAAGGGCTGTGACATAAGCCTCAAGTCTTGGTATTACATTATCAACTGACGTTAACCATGTTTATAAACAGTAAACATGCTACAGATGGTGCCATGCTTTGCATATACCACGACATTTCAAATCATTTTTATAAAGTAATATTAACTGTCTGTATTTGTTTGTTTTGTACTTGAATTAATCATACTACACATTCCAGTTTTTATATAACCCTAAGATACTTATTAAATGTGGATGATTGTAAAGTTTGTTTTATCATTTACTCTATACCTTTATGGATAGATAATTCATAAGAACGGGCAGAAATAAACCAAAGGCTGTCTTTTTTCTTAACGTTTTTTACAAAGTTTACGTTTTTATCTGCTTTTCTCGTTTGTTTTTGTTCAGTGACTTTGGTAATCATAAGTTACTATAAGAGAACATGAAATAGATATGCCATAGACTGGATAGGTGAGCTGATGTTTATTAATTTCACTATTGTTATATAGCGCTGATATGATGGCCTATTTACAACTAATGTACTTATAACTACTTATAGGGTGATCAGTGTATATTGATAACTTATCAGTTGAAATCATCCCATTTTCTTTTTACTCCAAGTTGTGTTTTTTATATCAATTTAGAGATTTAAAATGTTTTGTTTGTAGTTAAACATAAAGCTACACAATGGGCTATCTGTATTACCCACAAGTATCGAAACCCGGTTTTAGCATTGTAAGTCCACAGACGTACCGCTGAGCCATTGAAGAACATATTTAATAATACTGGATGACAATGTAAGAAAGTTGTTTACTTAAAACATTTTTAAAAATGATACATAAAATAAATGTTCATAAATTCTCAGGAAATATGACTTATATTTTCTATTGTATTCTGCATCAATAATTTGATACAAATCACTATCCCACCTAATAATTAAGAGGGTCAGAATTAATCAAAATTCTATTAGTATTAATTTTAAGCGATTTGGTATATAATTACTATAATTATGTCAGATTAATTTGGCTAATTTTAGCAAGATCTGCTTTTATGGATAAACTCTACTTACAGTTCTGTTTTTAAAAAATATCAAATAAAAGAATATGATCCATTTTCCATTTTGCAAGAACATTAAAAATATTAGACACTAATGTTAATCTGTCATTTTTTAAATAATGCAACTTCGAGTTACTGTTAATATTAAAAACATCAGACAAGTAAAGTCTTGCCCAAAATGTTTGCATACTGTTCTATATTGATGCTATTATCTACATGCACGGAGTAGTTATTAAGTAAATGTCCGAGCAGTAATAGAGAAGGTAACATATGATTGGACAAACATGTACGATTGTTATTCTAGTCTGTATAAGTTGTTTTGAGCATTTGTTCGTCAAAACACGCATACACACCTGTTTTCTATGAAAGGGTGTACTTTTGGTATACTATTTTTTGAAACATATCAACGCTTTCTTCAGGCAATTTCTGTACTTGATGTATAGTTATGGCGCCTTTTACCCGCATCACATGGGAACGATATTTCTGGCATGTGATAGGGCAAAGTTGGCAATAACTTTGTGTTCAAGAATGACAATGTCACTGCCAACAGTTCGCGTATTGTAAATAATTATCTCGATCAGAAGGACGTTACAAAATTGCCATGGCCAGCACAATCTCCAGATTGTAATCCCACCAGCAACTGTTGGGCAAAACTGAGCCGAAAAATTGCTAACCACGACCCTAAACGAACTATTGTAGCTGAGTTCTAGCGTCTTCTAGTGACAACTTGGGATGAAATCACGGTGGATTACATCAATAACCTCATCGACAGCGTGTCACGTCACCTTGCAGAGGTAATTAAAGTACGAGAAGGACCAACCAAGTACTGAATGTTTAATATGAACTAATATAAAGTTACATACGCTATTTATAATAATTTGATGTTATACTTTGTCATTATATATGTTTGGGTAAGGTTTTTTTGTGATAGGTAAAATGCTGAATTATACATCTTTCTACATGTGTCTG
>NW_013665792.1:269686-276352 GCF_000517525.1 Limulus polyphemus | reverse complement strand
ATATAACATGCATTTCTTAGTTTGACAGCACTAAGTGTATATGTATTCCATCTTAATAATAATAATTTTAGTTGTTACAAAATATGCAAACATTTTCGCCGAGACTGTACATTGCCCAAAACAGTTAAAGGATAACTGGAACTTGTCATATTTTAGCTATAATCAAACACACCCACTGTTCGAGAAAATAATAATTACTTCATCAACTCATTTTTATGCAAATTAGGGATATAATAATCTGTCATTTGATTTTAAACACAAATGACTGAATGTTCTAAGGTATTCTCGACGACATATTCGTAAGAGCTGTGTACAGAATATATTTGGTTTTTGCAGCTACATGATTGGACACGGTATATCACCCAAGAATCAGTTCCATACATGCTTAATGGAACTGGTGTCTACTGAATTTGGAAAATACCCTTCTTTCCAAGGAAAATATTTATCAGCATAGTACTGAGATTACGATCCATTAAGCTGAAATTAGAGCCAATAACATCCACATATGGCAACGTAATGGATCAGAGGATAGAATTTGTACAATGACTGTCATTAATTGTGTCATTCCACAGGATAAAGAGGTTGTTACTTCCACCTATCCCTATCCACACCGTACTCCCACCACAACACATTATTGTGTGACAGTGGTGTTGATCTGGTTTCAAATTCTCTCCAAATGAGTGTACATCCTGTTTCTGGTTAAACAGTGAAATGAAACTCGTGCATGAAAGGAATAATAATCCATATTTCATTATACTATTGCATGCGATATGCTTTAGGTGTTGCTGTTAGTGAACTAACTAGTTGTTTTCATTCGCCATCGTGAACCTATATTTATATAGGATTTGAAAAATGATACTACTTATTTATTCTTCTAAATTATTCAGTAACAAGCGGCGAACATGAACTAAATTTCAATTTGTGAGGCGAACCTTAACAAGGCTTATGGCTCACTTCCACATCATTATACAGGAAAAAAAAAATGTTTCCATAAGTGTTTATATTAAATATTAGTATTTTTTTTTTTTATTCTTTTAAAGCAACTACTTCAGTGTTCAACTACTCATAAAATATTGGCCCAAGTTGTTCGTCATAAGGCACTAAACCTGCGATTTGTTGTCGCCAAGGGTACGTTATTTATATCAATCACAGCAATTCGAAAGATGAAGCTACAAGTTTAACGTGCTAGCCTCTACCATTAATGATAAGTAAACGTCGTGGATGGCGACAGTAGACAGTTTTGTAGCAAATAAAGACAATACTATCGGATTTTTACATTGAACATAATAAACTAACATCACACATGAAGTAACGGTATGTTTACTAATTTTTCAAACTGAAAACTTTTTAAACTTTCCTTTATTTATTGTTGTTAATTAATATTTGAAAACAATATCCAATTTCAATGGATGTAGTTTCATCTAAAAGATTAGCAGCATCATAATTCTACATATAGTAATTTGAAAGTTATCTAAATATTTAAAAAAATAATATCAAGGTCTATAACATTTATCAACTTAATTTAATTTGTGCATTAAAAATAATTCCCGACTTGTTTTATACCGTTACTACCGGTGAGATTCATATATATTGTATTATCTTCAACATTTTTTTCTTTTCTATAATACTCATTGCAAAACCATTGACCAAACATTTGAGCAAAATCACTCATTTTCTGTGTAAAATACATAGAAAACAAATTATGTCACACACCAAGATTGATTGCACTATTAATAGTATTCTTCTTTGATTTATGTGTGTGTGACTCGTATATCATTAAGGACCCTGGAACTAATAGTCATGGATGCAGAAACTGTACATCGTTTAATTAAAAAAACCAATATTCTAAAATTAAATATTTATGTGTTTATTTAGTACCTTCCCATCATAGCAGCAAATATATATATATATATATATTTAAACATAACGTTTAATAATAGGTTGAAAAAGTTTCTTCAATACAACATCGAGTCATTAGCAAAACATTATCGATTTTTTTAGCAATCAAAATCCTTTATCTATGATAAGCTAAATGAACTTACAAAGTTACTTAAATCCATCGAATCATCAACCACTAATCCTAGACTAATTAGTCTTTTGAAACTCAGGATTATTCAGCTATGTAGTTGCGTGCGACAACATTCGTGTCAATTAACTGAAATCGATAATATATCTCAGGGTTTTGTTCTCTAGAAAAGGGCGTCACTGAGAACTAACTAAATGAAAAAAAGAATACAAAAAGTATTTAAAATGGCATAGATGTCTTTCCCAGTTTCTATTGAAAACTTCTTGTATTTGAATCTAAATGTTATTAATCTTGAAATATAGTATATATATATTTATATATACACTTAGGTATTCAAATTCACTCTAATGTATTTCAGTTAATCAAAATAAATAATTTTTGTATCAGTCTTCTTCTAAAAATTAGTTTTGATATTCAAAGCTATAATGACATTACATATGTGAGGAGTTATTCATTTTCTAGATTAACGGAATTAATAAATGTGCTTTTAAGATATTTTAAATGACTTTAAACCATGTAATTTTATATGCAAAGAGTCAGTAAGGCTCAGTATTCTGTTTCTGGTTAGGTGTCAACATTGAATGATACTGACATAATATATGAAGACTTTGCACTCTCCACCATAGTGAGAAAAAAAATATTTTTTTAGTTGAAGTGTTTGTGACAGAATAATTTGAAACTGACTTACAACCTTTAAGTTCTAAACGCAGAATAAATAACCTTACGAAGTTGAAATCTCATCTAACTTTTCACGACGGAGTTGCTTAGGCATGAAATTTTCTCCACCAGAAGGTATTTATCATGGTATCAGTTTTTTTCGTTTGATGGCGTTAACGGAGAACTGTCAGGCGCGTATGAGTGATTATATAAATAACAACATCAGTTTAGGTTTAAAACAAGCCATGCATTTCAACCTACACCACGACAAGTCTAAGCTATTAGGAATATTAACTGCAATCTGTTGTTATGAAAACAGAATAGTATATTTATTAAGACTCATCTTGTGACCTTATTGGTTTGATTTAGAGATTGTAAACTGTATAAGTTGATAAAACTATGCATTTTTTGCAACGTTTTAGCGTGTTTTTAGTGAAATAAGAATTAATACTAAAACAAAATGATGCTGAAATAAAATAATAAACAAACAAATACCATAGCCGAATCCGATTTCTAAATTTCGTTTGGCTATAAGTTTATTCACGTATATGAAAATACTTGTTAAGTATTTTCACGAAAAGTTTTAAATTATGATACTATCCAGCTTAAAAAATACTAATAATATTAAACGATTTTGTATACTGATAATAAATTATCCTTCAAAGTTTAGAGTAAAGGTGTAACACAATTGCGGGTACATATTGTCCAGTTTCGATTATGTTCAACCACTCGGACTTGTGATGACCGAAAATTCCTATTTGAAACTCCCAAAAAGAAAACAAGTATAGAACATTCCATAATAAGTTATGGAATAAAAGATACTGTGATTTCATAAATTTTGTTTCAATAGCTAGACTGTGAAATTATACGATAAAATATCTTAGTTATAGGAAAATATTCTATTTTACAGTAAAAATTTAAAAAATAGCAATAACAGCAGCCGAAAGTCATGTTCGAAAATGATATGCATAGATCTTAAAATAATATAACGTCCAAACCTAAATGAAAAACAAATAAATTTAGCCTTTGAAAGAAATATACATGATGTTGAAATAATTTTAACACATATATATATATTATACCACTTTAAATAATTAAAATGCTTTTCATCATCATTTCATTTCGTAACTAAAGAAAATAATAAGTCAATATATATACAGTATATATAATATAATAACAGAACCAAAGAAAATTAATGAACTATCTTATTGAAAATTAGTTAAAACCATAATGCTTTTGTAACACGGAATGATTGATGGTAAAGACACGCAAAACTAAATATGTTATAAGTAGCTTTATCTTCGCGTTAGTATTACTAAGATCTTTTATGAGAGACTACAAGTGAGACGTATTGTCACGAGATATTGTGAATTATGTATTGTGACATTCCTATTTCTCAGGCAGGAACATCTTACTTATTTGAATTTATACTGGAAATCTAAATTATGTTATAGTATTAAATATGCTCTGTTCTGTGTAATTTAGCAAAATATATTAGTGAGTGTTAGATTTAGTTTAAGTTTTCGTAAAATGTTACTCTAACTGATCTACGTGATATAACTTAAAGCTCGACGTGAGAGCTTTAAGTTAGTGTTTTAAGAATGAGTTTATAACACTAGAGAACATTTCTCTGCGTGTATCGTAATATTATGCTAATGTTTGTTGGATGGAACTATCACTTCTACGTAAAACTACCTCAAAACGCGTAGAGGAGCAATACAATAAGGATATATTGACAAAAATAGGATAACTTTAAATATTTTAGATATAAATAAACAGTTCCCGATAAATGTGAATTGAAGCAAGCTATAAGTTTATTCATAAAGACTGTTTTAATTGAATACAATTTATACAGTTTAAGACATACAAATAAGCTATTTTAGTAAAACATTTCATAACAGATTTTTAGACGAAGTTAGAGTAAAAAACATATAAGTAAACTATAAGCAAGTTGAATGAACTGCTCTTCACATTTTAAAACGTTTTATTCATTACTATCTGTACATAGCAATTTATGTTTATAATAAGAAGTTTTAGAAAGTGTGGCTTTGAACTAGATTTCTCCACTATTTTCAATAGAAGTTTAGCTTATAGTTAAAAAGTTGCATACCTAAAATTACAAACGAAAAATAGGGTGCTAGATGACTGCTCTGTCAGCGGTGCCTTGATTAACGCCTCTCTATTGCCTGAGTGATCCGCCTATATGTAGTCCTGTAGACCATAATGATAGACTTGAAGGGAAAAATACTGCAGTACAACAGCAGGTTTTTCCATTTTTCATTTCTAGTGGCTTGAGAAATAAACACAGTATAGACATATAAACGCGTACGTGAAGCAAACCTGCGAAGAGTGAAATGGTTTGGGATATTTTACCTCTTACTGTGGTTACGAAATATGAAAATAAGTTAGAAAATAGGATGTTGAAAAAATGTTAGTTTTGCAAATGAGTATTGATGAGACTCACCACAAAAGTAAGTTTTTTTTCACTCTATACCACAAAATCATTCAAAAACGTTGAAACATATGTTTGTTTATTGTATGAGTTACTTGAGCTATCCAGAAATAAACAAATATTACGATGTGCATATAAAACTCTGGATATATATAGACTACTTTAGATTTTATTCATTCAATAAAAATATGAGGAAAACTATAGGTATTACTTCATAAACAAAGTCAAATATGCTATTTTTTGTACAAATTGTGTTTAATTCAATATCAAGTAAATAACTGTTACACATTAAAACTATTTGGAATGATTATTTATTTAAAATAAGTGTCATAATTTTCCCCTTTCCATGAAAAAAAATTGTTATTTGGAAAAAAAAATCACGATAAAAGATGGCAAGTTAAAAACGGTATGGTGTAAAGTTTTGGGAGAATGAAGTTAACATAGTTACATAAAATGCTACCCTATGCTAAAATATGTATATGACAAATAAAAAGGGAATGTAAAAACAAAACAATATAAGGTTCGCTATAAAGATCAGGGGAGGGAGTAGCGAATAAATCAACTCTTGCATGATATGTGAAGATGAATGTTAATTGGACCGCTGATAAAAATTTCGCACAGCCAAACAACTTCAAACAAAGAAAAACGAGCAAATCTATAGAAATATTAAAAAAAGGGAAAGTCGGATTATAAATTTAGATGAGTGACCGAGATTAAATCCATTACAAAAGAGATTGTTTTTCGTTGGCGTAATAGTGTGTAATATTTCTGTTCTAGGTGTGTGTGTTTTTTATATATAAAATATCTTGGTTAGCGCTAAACTGACACATTTGATGATGGAAAACCGGGGTTGTCAAAACATTTCAGGTTAATGTGAATGGTTTTAGTTCACGCAGTATGACGCTGTCCCCCTTTTATTGTCTTATATCGATTTTGGCATAAGGAGGCTGATTGAGTAAGTACACTTAGCCAGTAATAGGCCGCGATAAAAAGTTTGAATATTTTAGTATGGAGTTTTTTTATAAGTGAATAACTTATTTCTTGTTTTCAATTTTCGTAATGTATGTGACTTCGTTTTCTACCTGTAAAAGTATTTTGTTAACTTAGAAGGAAGTTAAGGAGATCACTTTTAGATTTGACATTTCTTAATCGTTGTAAAAGGATCACGGTTATTCCTAACTTTATTCATCGAGGTTAAAGTTGAACCCCCCATCCTCCAATAACACACGGTATGTCTGCAGACCTACAACGCTAGAAACCGGGTTCCGATACCCATGGTGGGCAGAGCACAGATAACCCATTGTGTAGCTTTGTGCTTAATTACAAACAAACAAAGTTACAATTGAAAAAAATCTAAAAATGAATCATTTTACAGGAGACACAAAAAGCACTTTTAGAAAAGCTGCGTAAGAAGATTACGTGAATAGAAGCAAAACTGTATCATTTATATCTTGATCTTGCTTATTTTTCTTTTCAACCTGTCATTGGATATGTATAGAAAGACTAAGTTGGGATCAGGTGTCTGTAAGAT
>NW_013665792.1:248771-269676 GCF_000517525.1 Limulus polyphemus | reverse complement strand
TTGACAAACGGAGACGTAACATTATTATACCTACAGCCACCTACTATTGGGTAAACCGGTAGCTAAGTGTTGTGTTAATTTATTTTAAAAGAGTATTTATGTGAAAATAAAATTAGTTGTATATTTTATCGGTAATTATGGTGAGAACAAGACTGTATATTCATGCGTAAGAAGATTACGTGAATAGAAGCAAAACTGTATCATTTATATCTTGATCTTGCTTATTTTTCTTTTCAACCTGTCATTGGATATGTATAGAAAGACTAAGTTGGGATCAGGTGTCTGTAAGATGTATATAAATAAATCTTCTGCTTTGTAAACTTAAGTTCAATAAATTGATTAAACGAAAATTAGAAGACGAAGATAACTCTCATGGAAAATTAAATTTACCTAATCCTGTAAATAATTTATCTGGAATCGAAACATCGGAGAGTGAGAAACTAATTTTACAGCTTGGTTTAGATTTTTGTTTGTGCTTAAAAAATTAATCTTGATAAGAAATTATTGGCCCGGTATGGCCAGGTGGTTAGTGCGCTCGACTCGCAATCTGCGGGTCGTGGGTTCGAATCCCCGTCATACCAAACATGCTCGCCCTTTCAGCCGTGGGAGTGTTATAATGTGACGGTCAATCGTGATGGGTGGTGATGACGAGCTGCCTTCCCTCTAGTCTTACACTGCTAAATTAGGGACGGCTAGCGCAGATAGCCCTCGTGTAGCTTTACGCGAAATCCAAACCAAACTATAAACACCTATGCTTTTGAGGAAAACATGATTTATATGTAGAAACATGTTGCACTATTTGGTGTTTTCTGTAAGTTTCAGTGTTTGGGGATTACGTATCTAAAAACGCGAAATGATTATTATTCTCAAATGTATGTTTCTTTTTTCATTTGACGGATTTCGCGCAATCCTGCACGAGGGCTATTTGCGCTAGCCATCTTTCATTTTAAATTGATAGACTAGAGGAAAAACAGTTAGTTACATCTATCGTTGTGATGTGTCTTTTAATACTTAAAACATTTTACTGTATGTTTGTCTTGATGTAAGGAGGAAATTCAGGGATTTTACTCACTTTGCTATTACGTATGGCTACAGCTGAACATAGAGTTAGGTAGCGAAGTAACGTTTATCTTGCATGCATTACTCAATATGATATTTCAGCTACATCATTGAATGATTAACAAAATAGGTTATAGGTTTGTATAGGAATAACGCTATTGGAATATACCATAGTTCTACTGAATTATACAAACTGACTTTAAGCTACCATTGGTCACACGTCACTAACTGAAGTGTGAAAACGAGTACAAAACTGGCAATGAAGTGACCAGTGGTCAAAAAAATTAACAATGACAAATTATTAGACTTATGTTTAAAATTAGAATTAGATGCAATTCTAGTATCTTTTAATTTATTCTGTTCAGAAAAAAGCAGATTATTTGATCAAAAACATAAGTAATCAATATAAAAAAAGAAAAACGAACAAAAGTCGTGTGAGGTTGTGATGAAAAATAAAAGAAATGAGTAAAGTGTAAGGTATTGCACACACGCAAATAGATAAATGAAATCCTAACATGACTAACACACAGTAATCAATTTGTTCAATTATACGGGGCCTTACTTCAGCATTGTTGAGACCAATAATGTTGTAGTTTATCTGTGCGAGACATAATTAGCATTTTACGTAACCTATATCCCTGGGCGAGATATAGATAAGATTGATTCGTAGTAGTTAAGAGAAACATACGTAAGTAAGAAATAACAATAATAATTCTTTGCATTATAAGTATCAATAATGAACAAATAGTTTTTTTTTATTCGTTGCAGTAATATTGGGGTAAGGCCCAATCTAATGAAACGAATTATTTATTGTGCTCTGAGAAGGATCTTGGTTGGTGGACTGTTGCTACAGAGCAATATGTGTTTTGCTACTTTTATAGAGTTTGCCACTTCTGAAGTTCAGGTTCTTGTTGAGTCGTTCTTCTAGTCTTCTGGCTATTGATCCTATATATTCTTGTTTACAACTCGAGTAATCGTGCTGATGCACAACCATGGAGCTATATAGACAATGTATTTGATCTTTGAACGGACATAAGTTTTAGTGTATATTGGTATCTAAAAAACCACAGTTGAATTTGATTTGCAAATATGTTCTGTTCACCAGTTTCTTGACTCTCATCATGAAAGACACACTTCCTGAATAGGGTAATACTATACAATTTGAACTGCATCAAGTGTCATATATTATATAACTAAGTCATATTTATGGCAGTCTGTTTTACCATAAAAGTCGTTTGAGCACTTAGTTTATCTAAAACAGATCCATTAGTTATATCATAGTTAACCGTTATTGTCCCACTTTATTAACTTGAAATAGATACGCTGCTGTTTGTGGAAAGTTAATAACGCGGGACAACAATAATGGTTAACATCGATATCAGTAAGTGATTTGTTTTAGATAATCTAAGTACTCAAACGACTTTTAGGGTAAAAAAAGACTGCCATAAACATGACTTAGTTATATAATATATGACACTTGATGCAGTTCAAATTAAATAGTATTACCCTATTCAGGAAGTGTGTCTTTCATAATGATAGTCATGAAACTGGTGAACATAGCCTATTCGCAAATCAAACTCAATTGTGATACCAGTGCACACTAGAAAGCTCTTTCCGTTCAAAAATCAAATACACTAGCTACATAGCTCCATGGTTGTGTATCAGCACGATTACTCGAGTTGTAAACAAGAGTATATAAGATCGACAGCTAGGATACTAGAAGAACGAGTCGACAAGAATCTGAAATTCAGATTGAACAGTAACGACAGCCGTTCAACAAATACATCACGACTTTTCTCAAAGCAAGAGTGAGAGAGATCTACGTACTCTTGAAACGATCACGATAAGGTTAAGTAAACCAGTGATCAACAATTGAGAACCACCGCTTCCACTTTTGCTTTATGTTTGTTGAATTACGCGTCAAGCTACACGAGGCCTAACTGCGCTAGACGTCCTTAATTTTAAAGAGAAAAACGTTTGGGAGGGCAGCTAGTCAACACTACTCAACGCCAACTCTTAGGTTGCTCTTGTCAGACCGAATATTAGTATTTGACCGTCACTCTTATAACACACCTAAATCCTCAAAGAACAGTACAGATTTGTCTTCTTATAGCTGTAATGGGATGCGAAAAACGGAATTTTAGTTTCACATTTCACGTGAAGCACAGAACTTCGCTCCACTTCTGCTAGCTATGTTCCAACATTTCTATTTGCGCATGTGCACTACCTTACACTTTACTAGTTTCTTTTGTTTCACTTCACAGCCTTATTGTGCCTTTTCTCCTTTAGATCGTTTTCTTCAATAATCTGGCAAATTTCTAAACTACTGCAAAGTAATTTATTGTCCAGCGATGTTGTGGAGTGCTTTTCAATCATTGGCTATCTCAATTTTCGAGCAAAAATTATTATTTCGTTTTTGGCATTCGATTATATCTTAAATGGATTTACATGTTTTGCTACAATTTTAATTCCCTCTATAATAGAAAATTAGATAATTGACACCTATCCACTACATAAAACATCTTGGTTTATGCAAAATTAACACCTCTGATGATGGCTAATTGGTGTTTCTGAAACATGTCAGGTCAAATTTAATGTTTTAAATCATGCATTAAACGACATCCATTTTTTATTACTTCTTAAAGAAAGTAAACGTTTTTATATAAACAGCATGAAAATCAAACGAGACACAAAAAGTTCAGCATTAATGTAATATTGAATATCTTCATGTTTAAAAGTAGCTTTAAACAGCGCAATAGAAAAAATTAGGCATAAAACTAAAAATACAGGACAATTTGATTTGAGAAACAAATGATATCTAGAGAAATTCACACTAGTTGATCATAATACAAAACAAGTACGACCATAATATATGAAACACTAATACTGGTAGTATGCTCACATATAAGATAATCTGTTTGTAGCAGCATAAGTACCCTCTATTAACTTGATTTGCAAATACGTAAATTTTAAGATATGTAAACCTGTTGCGTTTAACTAACACGTCAATCTAAAAATTGTACTTTCATTATGAAGTTGTAATTTGAAGAAATACCGATCTTAGCAAAAGCTGAAAATAACTAAAGCCTATTGAAAACTAAGAAAGTCAAATATTCTCCATTATTCTGTATTTCTTCATTTAACAGGATGTTTCGATGGAAAGAAACTTTCACACTGCCAATTTATTAATTCTCAAGTTATTTTTATAAGTTTAGTCTGCAGTGTGCAATTATGGGGGTCTTTTTTTTAATTACTAGGGTGTAATTGTCGCACACAAGTGATACACTGTCTGTGTGTGTTTCACTTTTAAATGGAACATTTTGCAACCTCTGCATAAAGTAGAGTGTAAATGAACTGAATGGTACCATAACGTATATAAGATGCTGCCTTCATTTTTGTCTATTGTTCACTTGAAAACAATACCATGGCCTCTAATTGGATGGTGGCTAATAGCTATTGGTATTCAAGCCCAAAACAAAAAAGAGTCGAAAGCTCGAGCACTTCCGAAGAATTGTTTAATCTTCATCAGAGCAAAAAAAAAAGGCGCTCTGTCTAGCATCTGTGGAAAGTTAAGGGTTTCAGGTCTTTATTATCTATTTAGAATCGTTAAAAACGTTCATTACGTATACAGTTTGATCATATATCAGCTTATTCACATATCTTTTAAATAGGCAAGTTCTAAAAGATAGAATGTGCTACTCAACAGACAAATATATTTCTTCCAGGCAGATATTCGAGTAGGAAGTGTACTAAATTGTATGTCTGAAGTAAAGTCAGCATATGTAAATCTAGTAACTATTATAGAGTTAATTGTTTTTATACGGAACACAATAGAAATGTAAATCACAAAGAGTTTCCATTTTTGTTAGTTAATGAGCTACTAGTTGAACATTCTTTTGGATCCAATTTTTAACTGGAGATAATAATAATATTTGTAATTTACTTATTTTTCACCTTATTATAAAATTACGTTATTGTTTAAAGCAAATATTAATAGAGCCCAGCATGGCCAGGTGGTTAGGACGCTCGACTAGCAATCTGAGGGTCGCGGGTTCGAATCCCCGTCCCACCAAAGATGCTCGTCCTTTCAGCCGTGGGGGCGTTATAATGTAACGGTCAATCCCACTATTCGTTGGTAAAAGAGTGGCCCAACAGTTGGCGGTGGGTGGTGATGACTAGCTGCCTTCCCTTTAGTCTTTCACTGCTAAATTAGGGACGGCTAACACGGATTACCCTCGTGTAGCTTTATATATCCCAATTCTAATTTTCAGGAACTATTAAATATCAATTAGAATTCGACTTGTACCTTTCGATGTATCTCTGCTCTTAATTTTGCCACTTAGAATTACTAGAAAGCTAACAAAGACGTGATGCTAAAGATAAAGGTTGTAAAGCAAATCCACTTGAGTCGTAAATGATTCCATATCATGTGTAACCTTATAAAGCACATCTAGTTATTACATAGATAGATTTAACTATACATTGTAATGCGTGATAACCTGCTTCTTAAAGCTTAAAAGAAGCATTGGAACGCCAATCCTAGAAATTGAATAGTTAACATTATATGATAATGCATCTTAGGTTATAAAACTGGTTTTATCACTGTGACGTTAAAAAAGTGATGTTTATATTGTATGCTTAATTTTCAATATAGATACAAACATTAAACAATAATATTTTTTGTATATGACATAGTCTTGTAACTGTAAGAAATTTTTGATTTCAGGTAATTGCACTGCACAAAGAATAGCTATAAATTTTATTTGTTTCAGTCTATACAATACGATGTCCCTAAATTACTTTGTAGACTACTAAGTTAGATTAGCTAGCATGATAACTATTAAAAAGTATATAATAACTATTGTATTTTTTGCCTCTCGATCAATTTCCTGCTAATATGTAGTTAGAAGTAGCAATAATGCATAATATAATAACTACAGTTACTTGCATATTTAAATACCCCCACACAGTGTGCACCTTTTTGCAACAACAAATAAGCTATCATAAAAATATTGTATTATAAATATTTACAATTATTCATAATATTTCACTTTGTGAACTTGTGAAATATTTGTTAAGGTTGAAAAGTTGAATGATAGGCTAGTTATCACAAATGGCATATTTAATACTTACCATGTAAGAACAAGCAAACAAGAAGAAATACGGGAGACGAGCGATGCCCCCAACTTGACGTTTTCTTCTGCCAAGCCATTATAGATCTTAGGATTGGTGTAGTTTCAGTATACTTTGGTAGAACTGAGGACGACAGTGTTGAGAACCCGGATGAATGTGACCATCTCTGTTCTATCAGCCTGGGGATTTTCCAACACTGTGTTCCTACTTCTGTGACACGTTGCTGATCTGTAACTTGCTCCTTGAGTTCAGATCTATATATCACTGTAGTTCAAGCAATTCACCTATAGGTGGCAAGTCACGCCCAATGTCCGTCGTGTAGGAAATAGCTTTTAATGTATTTTTTTTTTTGTTTTATTCAAGGGCTATTCGAGTGACTTTCTTAATAGTGAATAAACAGATAATGGGCAACATACAGTTTTGGAATTGTTGATTATTTTATGAATGCAGTTAAAAAAATCATCTGAAACTATTATATAATGTAAATATTATGAATTTAATGAAAATGCTCTTGGTTTGGTTGTTGTTAAGCGCAAAGCTACACAGTGAGTTCTGTGCTCTGCCCACCACGGGTATCGAAACCAGATTTTTAGCGTCGTAAGCCTGCATATCTACTGCTGAGCCACTGGAGGGTGAACGTGTACGTCGATAATATTATAATTCACGACATATTCAAACGATTTCAATAAGCTGAAACAAAAATCCAACAGAAATTAATGACATATGATGGTTTTGGTTATGAAATTTTATAATAATAATATCTTCTTCAACTGTAAACAGTAGATTAAAACGTATAAATTCTAAGGTTTGCAGTATATATTTTAAGCTCTGTAAACATGCAGACTAAAATGCATAATTACTAAATTCTGAAGTCTGTAGTATATATTTTAAACACCTTCAGACAAGATAAAATATTTGTAGAAAATATGAAAAAAATATTTAAAGAAATATCCATTTCCATAATGTGCAGAAGTACAAGTACAGGAAATTGTCACAATTAATATTCTATCAGGAAATGTAACCACACACGTAATAACATATCAGTCATTTTCAATATCAGAGACCATAAGGCGGGCGTGCCCTAGTAGTTTTCGAGCTCGAACTTTGAATCCAAGAATTGATGGTTCACGCCCCACTACCGCAAAAAAAACCTCTTCGGACTTGGGCGGCGTGGGTGAATATAAGAGTAATTGTCAAAATCCACGATTCGGTCGAACAAGAGTTGACCAAACGTTGGCAGTGGGTGGTTTTGAGTAAATGTCTACCATGTAGTCTATCATTTCAAAGTTAGGGAAGCATATTCGCAGACACTACTCCTATAGCTTTACACGAAAGAACCTAAAAACAACATCATTAAAGATCCATATTAATAAAGCAAACAGTTGGCGTCACGTGTTTCAAGAAAATTTATTCCATTACTTCAAATCTGGATTTCAGGTAGAATTAAAGTATTAAATTTCGTAACTTGTTTGCATACTATCATGTGGCTCATTTACTTCAAATAAATATGTATTTGCTCATTTTTTGTTAATTTTCATGGGAGCCTTAAGACTTTCTTATTCACATCATTACAATATGAAGTGAGTGTGCTAGCTACAGTTTAATATAACTATACAATCTATTCCTCGTAAAAACATTCTTAAGTTGAAGATTAAAAAATCCAGCTTACCAGTTCTACAGTTATTTTACAGTCATGTACAATCATAAATTTATTTTGAATATCTTTTTACATTTTCAAAGTCTTACAAGTTATTAGACGCCGTTACACGTTGTGTAATTTCTTTGACTCTTCTTTTCTTTACCTCTTTTTACTGTGTAAATGTCAACAATCACTGCTTATCTTAACTACAGCACCTTTTGGGAATAATATCCAAATCCATGCTATGCACTTGACTTTATGATTGGTTTAAAAATATTTAGGATCAACATTATTAAAAAGCCTGATTTTGTCCATGTGCACGCAAAGCAGAAATTTATTTTGAAATTCACGAGTGACAGTCTTCAAGGAATATCACTGAATACATTTGGAAATAAAAAAAATGGCATCATCTATCACTTGGGAAGTAGCACGTCAAATTTAGAGTACGAAAACAAATTGTGTGGAATTGATATCTTATTTGTTCGATGTATGCATATTTCGTGTACCGTTTTATCTTATTTTTTCATAAGAATATTTGATCTCGTGTGCGCTTAGCCATTTTCGTCTCTATTTGTTTTCGTTCCTAGCTATGGTATTTCTATATCAACATATAGTTACTTCTTTATGTACCTCAGTGTTTTTATAAACCTCTTGCTTATATTTACAAAAGAATATCGAAACAATCATTTCATCAAAGTATTAGCAAAGTCTCCGACACAGGAACTTGAAACACCTCTCACACAGTGAATATTCTAAGGCCCCCCCTGATTAATTTCTATTAAATTTGTTGTTTTCAAAAATCTAACCTACTTTTTTGGTAGATTTTAAATCTTTTAAATAAATAAATTTCATTATTCGCACAAAGGTACCTCTTTTTAGTTTTACTCATGTGTTTATATATTTTCTTTTTGTTTCTAGAACCTAAACACCTAAGTCGAAAAAAATACGTTCAGTCTTGTAGGAAGTTTGTCTATCAAATAGGACAGTTTAATCTAAAAACGAATATAATTTCTGGAAGTGATCGTCTAATTAAAATGTATTTTTGTTCTCATAAACCTTATTTGAATAAATGTCTGCCTTGAATAAAAGTGAGGAATATGGGTCGGGAAATTAATTTTATGTTTAGTACAATTGCATGAATTTAATTCTTTTTAATTTTTTAAAGAAACAATAGAAAATATGTGACGTAAAATATATATAGCTTAATTTTTATGAAAAAGGATTATGGTTTGAGAAATAACTGAAGTTATTATGCATGATAATCTAATGTTAGTCTTTGGTGGTGAAGAATGTAGTTTCTATGAGTCACAGTATTTTCTCTTCCCTAACCGATCTGACGCAGATTGGCCACAAATTCTTCAGGCAACCTGGAATAATACTATATATGTGTGAAAATAAGTCATTTTTGATTATGTGAAAGATAGATTTCTATGATTACTTCCTCCAAGGAATTACTTAATGATGACCATAAATCCACGTTAGAAAAAAAAATTGATCAGATCGAGTGTGCTGTATCTATCAACTGTCATATGATTGTTGTTGTTTTTTATGTATAGTACCGAAAAGTACAGGTGAAATATTTCCTTTCAACGAGAATCAGAAATACTATCTTTGTGTTCAGTCACCTTCGGCTGTCAAACTCTGGTATATATGTAGTGACAATGTGAAATCTTGCATCTTAATGATACGAAGAAAATCTATAGAAAGAAAAAAATGTCCATCAAAGCCTGTAGATTTTTGCACAATTTAGAATCTGGATAGCATGCCAAAATGACATGAATTTGAGAGAACAATTAACATGAACATTTATATGCTGCTTTAACTAATGGACCTCGCACTGACATACTGAGATGTATAATTTTGATTTTCATTAAATAATGTCCAATTTTATCCAATACTTTTAAAAATTATAATATTTTGGGCTTATTTCAACACTATGCAGTTAAGTACCCGAACTAACATTTTGAGCTACTATCTAATCGAAATTTCTTACGATTCACTTTAAGCAAGTCCTTTTCTCATGAAGTACGGGTACTTAACAGTTTAGCCATTTAACGTTATTTTTGTGTGTGTGTAAGTATATACCTACATAAAGGATAAGTAATGCAATAACTTGGGTGATCACTGCGGCGATTGGAGAAAAAGTGAAATGGGAGTAAGACTTTCCACGTCGTGATGATGCAATATTATTTTATCCTTTTTCGCTACTGTATATAATCAGTTCACGCTCATAGTGATATTTCAAGTTAAAACTTTTTTCAAAAGAGTAATTCCTTCAAAATCCATGGAGAAATAGTTTGAAATAACCAATACACTTTTTATCACATCAGTAGCCATTTACTGTTTCTCCTGATAACATTAACTGTTCCAACTCTAGAGATTTTCTCGTTATATTAAAGTAAAGCTACAACGGTTATCACGCTTTTCATCCTGGAAAAGGATGTCACGTTGACGGTGTGATGAAGGACATTTAATTTGATCTTCCCACTAATGCTGTAGATTGGATCAAGAGTAAGAACACGTGATGATGAACTCCGTGGATCATTATTCAACAAAACGTATGGTGCCTATAGTCAAAGATTTACAGGGAATTCGTTTCAGGAACAAAAATCTAAATGGTTTCATATGGAAAAGAAGAAGTAAAAGACTGCTTTTGAAATTTCAATGTTTTTACATAAATATTACTATGGGATAGCCTTTCAATTCAAGCATCAAACTAAATATAAGTTTTCACTATAGGGTAGTTTATTTGTGGGTAGAATTTACATGTTAGCCGTCTAGACTTTTACTTGCCTGTGGTGTACACGTAGTAGAACAATGTTCATTAGGACACATAATTGACATGGGCTAAAAACATGTGACAAAAGGAAACACATATTCGGAATGACTCGTTTCTTTCAGTAACAAACTACATGAATACTCATATGTATTAATATCAAAACAATACGCAAGTTTCCTTCATTAGATGCTAAAGAAAAAAATGTCATAATATATTTCCTAATAGGAATATCATATTCATTTTGCAACTTGTTATACGGAGAAGGTGGTGCAATTCAATAATTATTTCACGTAAGCATAAGACAGTCGAACAATTGTAGCTTTATGAATACAAAGTTGTTTCCTTTGTTTCATTTTTAACGATTGAAGTTCATGTTCTGTTTTTCTTCTTTCTTTTTCTTTTTTACTTTTTTCAGAAATGAGGATATAATGGCAATGTGTTCATCTTTTGTTTAAGAGTTAACTTTCTTATCTTAATGGCAAGAGATTCTGGTATTCTAAGTTGGAATTCTTCTTGGGAATGGAGGATGACGTGGAAGAAACTGAAAATAGGCACAATATCACATTCGTTTTATACAATGGTTGGTAATACTAGTGGTGTTGTAGGTTTTATATAGTGGTTGGCAATACTACTGGTGTTGTAGGTTTTATACAGTGATTGGTTTTACTACTGGTCTTGTAAGTTTTATACAGTGGTTGGTTTTACTATTCGTTTTGTAGGTTTTATACAGTGGTTTGTATTACTATTCGTCTTGTAGGTTTTATACAGTGGCTGAAAATACTACTGGCGTTGTAGGTTTTATAAAGTGGTTGGTAATACTACTGGTCTTGTAGGTTTTATACAGTGGTTGGTAATACTACTGGTCTTGTAGGTTTTATAAGGTGGTTGGTAATACTACTGGTCTTGTAGGTTTTATAAGGTGGTTGGTAATACTACTGGTCTTGTAGGCTTTAGCATTACAGTATTATTTTATTGACGGTAGAGCCTTCGACTGATTGATCCAATAAATCCCTGGTTGCACCTTGGGTACATGAACTCTAGCGAGATATTCAATGGACATTATTTGTCTTTAATGTTGAACTGTTCTTCTTTCTATTTTAAATAAACACACCGTAACCTTAGTTCTGTCTTTATTTTATGAATTATCTTTTGCTTTAGGGAAACTATTTGTGCAATTTCTAGGAATAGCTTTTCTACAGATTACATTCAGAATTGTTTTCAGAAGTACTTTTAGACTTTGTCATAATTTTTCTTATAAAAATAAAAATTCCCATACTCCTTAAATCACTATTTGTTTACTTTTATACCTATTTTCTATGTTCGAAAGGCCCAATGTTAATATTAAATAATTAGGGGGGATATACGTCATCTTCTCTGTATAACAACGTGTGAGTCATACACACATGCAAAATTAAAATGTTAGCTTTTTTTTCTTCAGACTTAAATGAACGAAGCTTGTGTATTAAAAATATCTTAATATTAATACAATACTCTCGGCTATTGATACGCAGGAATCTTAATTTAACTGGGAACTGAGAATTTGAAATTCACTTCCTCGAATATTTCATTTCTGTCAATTTTGTTTGTCTGTTGTTAACTACAAAGCTACACAATGGGATATATGTGCTGTGCCCACAGCGTGCATTGAAACCAGATTTTTAGCGTCATAAGCCTCAGACTTACCGCTGAGCCACCGGGGAGGCTCGTTTCTGTAAGTGGAATATATCAAAAAAATCGTTACTGAAAACATGAAAGTCATATTTTGAAAAAAAAATCTACGAAATGAAGTTTTTTTCTATATAATTTCTGTACCCTCTCCATCCCTAAATTTCATTTTTTCCACAACCACAAAATAAATAATTTATCAGATATTGTAAATGCTAAGCATGCACTTGATAGTCATAAAAAAATTGCTATATTTTTATAAAAGAAAATTGAAAAATATTTTGACATAATCTAATAAGCTTATTGCTTTTATAGCTATATTTCTTCTGTGTTTTGATACTTCTATGAAATATACGTTACATGTCTGTTCTAGTAGCTTGGGAATATTTTATAAAAGTGTTTGGAAAACTCTAAGCATCTTGGAAAGCAATATAAATATAATGAATGTCTGTATCCATATGATTTTTAAGGTTTTTTTTGTGTCTGTCTATATTTAGATGTAGATAATTTGGTTTACTAGATAATATTAAGTAGTTTATTAGTTTCAAAGATGAACGGTTTTGACATCAATACTAAATGTTTTGTAAAAACGTGATAGTAAGTGTAATTTTTTGTACAACTGCGGAGTTTGGAACAGATGGAGATTACAATGAAACATATATTGTACTCTTGTTAAACGATAAAAAAGACGAAATGATTCATATGTTCTATTTGCTGTCAAGCAGGTCTGATTTTCTTTAAAAATTAAATATTTTACAATATTTTCTAAACTATCCAGAACTATTTCTGTTCGCTCTGATTCTCTTTACCAGTGCCTTTGATAGACTGGGTACTAATAGTTGGGCTATATTCAATATTTCACTGGCTATACATAGTGTAAAAGATTACATATCGTAAGTGCACTCAGGGCCGATGCGTTTGGAAGTGCAAAACATGCATTTGCAGAGGGCGGCAGGTTATTGGGGCGGTCCCCCAGAGGGACCGTGGTATGTTTACGGACTTACAAAGGAAAATTCCGGGGTTCGATTCCCCACGGTGGACACAGTAGATAGCCGATTGTGACTTTGCCCTAAAATAAACAAACAACAAACAAATAATCTTGGGGGCGTAAGTGTGTAAATTCCTTTAATGGTGGAAGAGCGAGGATGTGGGGTGGGCGGCACAGTCAGCGTTTGCACAGGAGGGCGAGACACTATACAGAAAACATAAAGAATACTACATGAGAATTTCAGTTGTTTTTTGTACTTTAATAAACACTTAAAATGCCGAAATAATGTTCAATCTTTCTTTTGTATATAATGTAGTTTACAGACGCTTCTAGAAATCTGACCTGTATTTTTATAAGGTATTTCTATATTTAATTAATGCAAAGTGTTTAACGTATTACATCAACGTATTATTATCTTCGTTAGCTAACACCATAATGTAAGGCTGCTCGTATTCTCGTCTATTGTGCGTGTGGTGAGTATGAAGAATCTATATACTAATTAACAGATTTTGTGTGAACTGTTTAACTATTTCTCTAAGGTACTACCGTATAATTGTTATATACATAAATAAATAAATCCGATAAAATAAACTGCTTGTTTGCTTTTTGTTTGTTTGAAGTTATGCACAAAGCTACACAATGGGCTATCTGTGCTCTGCCCACCACGGGTATCGAAACCCGGTTTCTAGCGTTGTAAGTCCGCAGACATACCGCTGTGCCACTGGGGGACAAAATAAACTGGTATTGGTATTTTCAATCTAAACGGCAACTTATGCACAAATAAAGTTAAAGGCTAGGTTACAGTCTTTTATGGAGTAGGTGTAGCCGTATCAAATTTTGAGCTTCTAACCAAAGGAAAGTCAGCCAGCAAGTAGCATCCGCTTCTGCAATGGTTTTACACCACTCACTTTAAACCAAATAATGAGACTGACTGTCATGTTATAACGCATCTACATCTGAAAGTGCGTAGTCTGTCCAGCGACATCGCAGCTCGAACCTTGGACCTGTCGATCCGTAGCTCGGCATGCTAGCCACTCGGCCTCGTCTAGTTCATCAATTGTAAATTAATTCAAATTGAGCATGGAGAAAATAAAACAAAAGGAAAAAACGTCTAGTAATATAGTTCTAAAACGTTTAAAATTAAAGGATTGTTTGTTTGTAATTAAGCACAAAGTTACACAGTGGGCTATCTGTGCTCTGCCCACTACGGGTATCGAAACCCGGATTTTAGCGTTGTAAGTCCGCAGACATCCCGCTGTGCCAGTGGGGGGGGGGCTTCAAGGAAGATAACTAAGCTCCCAAATTGCAGGTGAAACAATTTAATAATTCAGCTTGTAATTATTTGCTGAACTGCTATACCCAAAAAATGCTATACCCATTCAATAGAAATTGACTATTTTGATTCACATTCGTTTGTTAAAGATGAACTAATAATGATTTTTATTAGAAAAAAAGTTGAAATTCCTAATTCCTTTTCTGAATGGGCCAGTCGTGGCCGAGTGGTTAGCATCCTGGATTGTGAATCCGAAGTTCCATAATTTGCGTCTTATCACGCTCCGTATTTTTGGGTCATGAGTGCGTTATAAGAGTGGCAGTTAAATCAATTAGAGTAGCTCAAAATTAGGGACAGCTTGTGTAGCTTTGTACGAATATCTGAAACAAACAAACCCTTTCTGAAAATGAAGATCACTACTGTATGAAAGAATTTTGGTTGATTGATTTTAAGCATAAATTTATACAACAGGTTATCTGCTCTCTGCTCATCACTAGTATCGAAACCCGAGTTTTTTAGAGTCTTAAGTCTGCAGACTTACCACTGAGCCACTGGTAGAGTGGCTTCTGAAATAAAAATACTTTTTATTCTTATGGAACAAATCGAGATTTTCAAAACAAAGCTGTGAAACTTTAAAATAAAACTAATTGTTTGACGAGATTTTTCACAAATAGGAACTTCCGTTTGAAAAAAAAATCTCAAAAGAAAACATAGGTGGAAGATTATTGAATTATTCAGGTTCAATTGTTTTTGTTTATTTGTTTGTATTATGTCATCAAAAAATTAATGTCGCGTTTTGAAACACTTTCATCAACCACTCCCCCAAAAACGTACATCACGTATAATAGTTAAACAAACCACCTAAACGTCACGTTAGTGTAGCCTATATAATTTGTAAAGTTTAGTATACTCTAATCCCTTATAGTGATGGCACACAAAGAGACATACATTCAGCATGTAATGCTGTTTGAATACAAGAACGGAAACAACGCCTCTGTAGCAACAAATAATATCAAAAAAGTTTATGGAAATGTTTTGAACGTTCGTAAGTGTCAATGACGGTTCAGCAAATTTTATTCAGGTGACTTTAGCCTTAAAACTGTGATGGCAGGGGCTGACATGTTGGAATTGATATTGATGCTCTGAAGACGTTTGTTGAGTCTAACCCAAGTCAACACACTCGTTAAATGGCCCTGAAATTGCATGTCTCTCATGAAACAATACGTAAACATCTAATGAATATGGAAAAACTCCCTAAAGATGGTGTTTGGTTACCTCACGAACTCTCCAATGATCATCGTGTGAACGTTGCTTTGTCTCTTGTGGCGCGTAATGCGCGTGAACCATTTTTGGATAGAATTGTCAACGGTGATGAAAAATGGATTCTTTATGCGAATATTAAACGCCAAAAACAATGGCTCGGTCCTAAACAAAAACCTCTTCCGACCCCAAAACCTGGACTCCATCCGCAGAAAGTGATGCTTTGGATTTGGTGGTACATCAAAGGAGTAATTCATTTCGAACTCCTCAATCTACAGCAAACTGTAAATGTAGGGATCTATAGTCAGCAACTGGGACGTTTAAATCAAGCCCTTCATCAGAAATGCCCTTCACTCGTCAATCGGAAAGGTGTTCTTCTTCTCCACGACAATGCACGTCCACATGTGGCACGTTTGACGCAACACAAGATTATAGAGGTGTGTTGGGAAGTTCTCCCCCACCCACCACATACTCCAGATATGGCACCATAAGATTACCATCTTTCTCGTTCGCTGCAACACTATCTTAATGGGAAAACGTATGCAAATATCGAAGGTGTTAAGGAAGACATCGACATGCTTTTTTTGCTTCAGAGACAGGTGATGTTTTTTATCAGAGCATTAACAACCTCATTGTAAGATGGAAAAGCGACATTAATTTCTTGACGACCTAATAATTTGATGTTTGCTATAATTATTACTGAATCAGTTCTAAGCACCGCATTCAATAAAGGAATGTTTTAATGTATTATTTTGGGTCTGGACACTAAAAGTGTTTGCAAGCAATTCTGTAGATTTTGATATTTTGTCATCTAACGTGTTCTGTTTTTGTCTTTATCTGATATCTCTTGGTAAGCAGGAGATGTATAACTATCGTATTTTCGTTGTGTCAGGTTGTGGATAATGAAGTTTGCGTTTTTGTTCTTTGCTAGGATTGGATATCGTACAAATAACACATGTTTTGTTTTTTTATTTTGATTGCAGGTTCTTAATTTTAAGTTAATTCACCCTGGGTCAGGACTGAAATAAAGGAGGAAGTGGTCGTTACGTTCTAGAAGGGTCGTCACATTCTTACTTGTAGATCTTCACCATTCTTTAAGTAAGGCATTCATGACTTTCTGGTTCAATTGTGAGAAAACGTATGCATGCAACCAACACCCCAAAGGCTTTCTTAGGGTTGCAGCATTATTGCAAAAGCAATCAGATAAAGTGTTATTTGGATATCACCTGGGTAGTCAGATGGTGATAAAACTCTCATGTTGTTGTCACAGGCACTTGGAAAACAGCACAATCTAGTTCCCCTTCTGTGATTGGCTGCATAATAAGATTGCAGCTTGATGACTGGTTCTGTGTTTGTCTTATAATTTGATTGCTACGTTTAGAATGTACGTAGAATTTGTATTTGACTGTTAACTGGTTGTTTAAAAAGTCCTCTGCTTTTAGTCTTCTTTTTTTTCATACCAACTGATCAATGTGAAGTTTAATTTTCAATTTGAAGTTCAGTGCTGTATTGTTTATCTTGTAATTCAGTTTAGTTCGTGTTAGTATTTATTCACCACGATCAATGTCTAAGGAGTCTTTGTCATCATTTGTTCAAAATACAATAAATATATGTTTTTATTAAAACGTTCTCCTCTTATTTCCAAGCCCAGAGCCAGATAACTACAGCTAGAAGTCTATCCAATCGATCTAACTATATATATTCACTGCACTGATTTCAGCAAATACAATAGGCTTTTGAGTTTTACCTTTTCGTCAGCTTAATCATTATATATATCTTAAAATTACAATGGAGGTTAGACAGAATTTTATTACTGCAAACTTAGTGTAATTAGTTAACTGTAGTTTTGTACGAACACAAGGTTTCCTATTGTAAATTTAATAGCAATAAAAATAGATAAACGTTGTTAATACACACATCTATTTTTGATATTGATAACAGTGTGGAAGATAGAAATTTGATATAAGAAAATCGCTGATGTTTCATCACAAACAATAAAACGATATACAATATTTTTATGAATCGAGTAAAATTTTCCTAATTATAAACTGTATTCACGAACATATTTTAAGTTGAGATTCAATCTGTATCTTACAGTGGTGGAGCAAACTTCGTGCTCATGAGTAATACGAAAAGAAACTAAACAGATACTCGTATTTTCTAGAAAGAAAGAAAACACTTTGATCACAAATTTTGTCTTGAAAATTAGAACACTATTTTGTAGAAATCGTAAATTTAAAAGAAAGAAACCATGTGTTTATTAGAGAAGTAATCAATATATGCATGATTAAAAAAATTGTATATTATAAATTTCGCTTACAAGTTTCTTGGGGCATTCTCTCTTTAAAGAATACCAACCTTTTTTCAAAATACTGCTGGAAACTTTGTGTATCTTCGTGCTTAATAACAAACAACAAAACTTTATATAAAAAACTTGTGCTTGCATTTCATATAACAATAATGTTTATACTAGAGAGAGAAAAAATATGAAATGTAAACACTAAAGTATAAAGATTGAGTGCAGTCTGTAAGCTCCTGAACCACTTTAAATGGTGAGTGGTGTAAAGACAATATTGTCGAGGTAATACTGTTCATTTCTTTTATTTATCTACATTAATCATTATGTGCTATTTAATACGCAGTTGCTACATCCTTGGTAAAATTAACCAAACTACTTATTAACTATTTCACCACTACTATGTACTACAGTAACGTTCTATTAACAACGTATTAACCTGTGACGATGGCTTTTGAATAGCAAAGAAGAACGTATCCCACTTATTGTTTTAGGTGTATTTATAATAATGCATCCACAATACTTATGGTAATCTAGCAATTTCAGCTTCTGGTGGTTAAACTTTACAGTTAAACCTCTAGCCTGTGATCGCCCTCCTGGTACGTTGCTGCTGTGCTACGATTTTCGTTTTTATCCTTCGTTGAAACACTTTTCTGAAAGCATGCATATGAAAGAACTTTTCCGTGCTTCAAAGCCAGCTTGCTGTGATGACTCAGTAAAAACATTGACGTTTAGACACCCAAGGTTCATTAAGGCAAGACTAGTTAATGGCAGCAATATTGTCCGAAATAATATTAACTCTGTCTTTCTGTTATAGTTATGTTTATTACAAACAATAACTAAGAAATGTTAGTCTTGTAGAATTAAAGTTCTTTAAGGGACACTTTTTGTAGGAATGTTTTGTTTCTTTTCATCAGTTTATTCAACCGTTACCAAAAGTAAATGTATTTCAAAAGACACTAGTAACATAGTAAATCGATAGTTCTAGGGTTAAACACAGTATTAGCTTTATCTGGACAGTCTTAACATATTAATAAATGTGGTTTAAAATAAATTCCATAAAATCATACTTCTTTGCGTTTTCTTATTGACCAGTAAACCTTTAATTCCAATTTTTATTGTTCTTCTATTTTCTTCACGTCACATAGTGAATGGCTTCATAACATGCATTTTAGTTAAAAAGCTAAAAGCCAAACTAAAGGAATAAACTACATATAAAAAAGCACAAAATTGCTCTAAGTTAACATTGAATCCACGAAAATAATTAAAGGGAATAACAAAAACTATCAAGAAAGAGCAGAAGCACTAATAAAAAAAGAAAAGAGTATATAGATTATGAAAAACGCATATCCAACCTTAATATATAATATTCAAGTTAAAATATGGAACGTATCAAAACCCTAGAGAGATAAAAATGGTTAGGCGCAGACATAGAGAACGCTTGAAACGGTCGGGATCAGGTGTTTTAAATTAGATCCTGGAGGGGATGTAAAATTCTCGTTAGTTTATCACTTCTACAGTTGGTCCCAGCTTTCTGCAATATCTGAATAAGGATTAAAACTATGAAGGTTAGGATGACAGTCCTGTAATTCAGACCGCTAGCAAAAATAAATATAGGTTTGAGTTATAAAGCAGGATGCAAATATTTATTGTAGCAGATAGTAGGTGGTGAAAGGAAAGAAATTAAAACTTGGCCACCTCCTTCAAGGAAATTGTGATTATGAAAAGTAAATGAGTAAACATAACTGATATATTTTCTACAGGACAATCCTCCTTCTTATTCATAGTAAATAACTAAATAAGTACACGTATATAATTGCGTTTAGAGCAGAGAAACATTTAACAGAAAGTCTTTCAAAAATGGTATTGTATATTTAAATCAATACATTCACATTGTTTTATGAAAGAATGCGTTTGTTATACGTCCCTAAAGTTATGCTTAGCAATATTTTTGTTAAAGTTGCTTAATATGATGCAACATGTGAGCTCACTGATATACAAGGCAATTGGGCCATTTTAAGGTTAAATTTTTCACGACTTCTCTTCAGTGGATGTGATTGATTAAGCATAGTTTGACGTTCTATTATATAAAACTTAACTCGCGGAATCATCAGATTACAATAATTTAATATTTATAGTTCAATATATTCAGAAAATGGTTTCATCGTGTATTATTTGCCATAATTTCAACGTAGAATGTTTATACTTATTTAATATTGTTTTACTCGTCCTCTGTATTGACATATTCATATTCTGTATTTAATTATGGTGGGATATTTTACCCGATTTAGATCATATGGATTAATATGACTTAAGGATCTATGTTGTATTTTATTATCTCTAAACATTGTAATTGGTATTGTGAGGCTACTACCATGCCACAACCAGTCACGGATGATGAAAGATCAGATAGGGACGTTTTGAGTTTAAGTGTTAACTCTTTATTATTATTATCATTATTCAGTTTCTCACAAAGTAGTTCTTCACCTTTGAAAGTTAACGGAAGAAATGTGGTATCCTCATGTGTTTTCGGTGTGATTTCTATAATTAATCTTTCCCCAAATTTATTATACTTTTTGCAGTTGTTCTGGAACTGTTATAGATATTTCGCCTTATTTGCTCTGTGCGATTTGAATGTATTTATTATTGCTTTTATAAAAGTATTTATACCTCTGGTTTGCTGAACTGATATTTCTCCTGCTTACAAATGATGCCGACATACTTATAGTGTCTTTATCTCTTTCTGTCTCTCTCTCTCTATGTATATATATATATATATATATGTGTGTGTGTGTGTGTGTGTGTGTTATTAT
>NW_013665792.1:231003-248092 GCF_000517525.1 Limulus polyphemus | reverse complement strand
ACTTATTAGTGTCTTTATTCTCTTTCTTGTCTCTCTCTCTCTATGTATATATATATATATATATATATATATGTGTGTGTGTGTGTGTGTATTTATATCATATACTTATACAAACTTTTGAAAACTACTGAGTAGTCAAAAGCCTTCGTCACAATCCATCATGAAATAGACGGAGCTTTACAGAATAAATTGCATTTAGAATTGCTTGAGTCTGAGTGTTTTAGGGATTGTTACAACTTTTATTCTAGTTTGCATGTAAATAGATGGTTAAAGTGGGCTAAATCTGTGTTTTCTGCTAGCTTGGTATGTTTGTTAGAACGAAATTAGCTATAACAGTTATTTTAACAGTTACCAATAATTTAATATTACCTTTTGTCAAGACATATTAGTTACATTAATAAATCACATGACGTTTTCTAATTATAGAGCTAATATTCGTATAAGTAAGACAGAGGACTGGCCAGAAAGCTGAGGTAATTCTTTTTCCGTTATTGATTCTGCTAAGATTGTGTTTTTTTTAAGTATCCTAGCGATTCATGGTCAGTCTCTGTAACAATTCCTGAGACTGCGGTCAATCACAGTATTCTGTTCAGTGGTCATTCTCAAAGTGCTTTTCGTCTGCTGTTCGATCTAATGTCAGCTATAGATCTGAAAGCTTCTTTATGTTGAATCTTTTGGTTCTCTAATGGCGTAAAAAAATAACATTTTATCGTTTAGCGATCGACCGCTGACTGTAGTCTTTATTCTGACATTTTACTCCTGAGAAGTGCTTTATAGCTCAGTGAGAAAATACCATTTTAACATGCTTCCTTTTCGCTTCTCCTTATATTATACCTTCTATCTTTGCAGAATACACGCTTGAGCTATTCAACCCTTTTATTTTAGGATTTAACACAAATTCTACATTTTACGTCAAAATAATGTTTCTTGACTTATCTCAGTAAAACCCAAGTTGCGAACTGGATTGCAGAAAACAGTGCTACGCCGTAAATATAATAGAAAAATGAGCGGATGAAACCATTAGAAGTTTTTTTTTTGCTTAATTTGAATTTTATAAAATTGTGTGATATAACCAAAGAATAGTCGAACTTTATCTTATACTAAACCACAGTGAAGTTATATCAAATAATAATTCAAAAGTGAGTAGGCGCTTGTCAACTAATGATAGTATTTCTGCTCCAAATGAATATACTTTTTACAAGTAAACTACTGCTTGTTTGTTTTTCCAATAATCTCTGTAATATGTAAGTTAATATATTACAATCATTTATAAGAAATTGCATAAAAACATCGTTGTACATTCAACACTGCTTGTAGCATAAATAAGAATATTGATGGTTTAATATTTAGGACTTATTTACAGACATTATAAGTGTGACAATTCGCCCTAAAATGTTGTAAAGTTTTCTGTAGATGTGAAATCTGAGACTGGGCTGTGCTCAAACTGAAACTTTGTAAACAAGCAAATGTCTTAGCCATCTTGGCTACGGCGTCTTTTGTACTTCAAACATCAGTCCTTATTTCATAATATTTGTCTTAATAATTGGGGGAAGATCCGACTTTATGTGGTTTAAGTATAGAAAATTTAAATGTGGCATTTTATTTTAAGAAGTTGGAAATTTTGTTGAAACTGAAACTGAGCTGCTTTGCTATCCCCGAAAACCCCTTAACCTACTAAGCAATCATGTCTTTATTTCCTCAACTATCAATCTCACTAAGCAACCGAATCTTTAGTTACCCAACTTTCGGTGTTTCACTTCATCCGAAAAGTAACAAACATAGTGCTTGACTGTCGTTTTTTTTTTAGTACTATGACAATAAACTGCAGATAGACTAACAGATTAAAATTCAAAATTCTAAAATATTTACAGCTGATTTAAAAAGAAAATTCTAATGGAATACAATGGACTTAAACCAATGCTATGAGGGTGCTTTAAATTATAGACTACAAAATGACTGAATGAATATTGTAGCTATTTAAACAACTTACTTCTTTATCCTAGCGAGGGTTCCTAATGAGAGAAAAAAATTTTGATTACAGCAAGAAATCTACTTCTAATGACCCAAAAATATTGCAACATTTATAGTCGAACTCAGCATAGGCACATCTCTAGATCGTGCGGTAGATTTCCCTCGGCGACTGAAGCTCTCTGACCGTTAAAAACTAAAATGGCTTAAGTTTCTCACAGACGAATTGAGTTTTTGAATTTAAGTTTGTAGTTGCCAGAAGTATTTATTCTTCGCAAGGAACTCCCAGAAAAATATCGAACGAAAAGCTAGTCAATATTAAATGAATTATAAGGCCTTATCACATAAGGATGTGGAAAATCTAAGTAGCAGTTACGGAAAGTATGAAACGTAAATAAATGTTGGAACTTGAACGAAGTTTCATACACAGAATTGTGAAAACCGCAATTTAATTATAATGCTAATCTTCAAGCGTCTAACAGTAATTATATTGGTGACAAAACTAATAATATAAACTGGTATTATATAATATGAAATATAGATAACTTATAATAGGTTGTTACTGAATTTCTACGACTTTTCATTTCGTACTCACAAACTCTGGTATTATACAATATGAAATATAGATAACTTATAATAGGTTGTTACTGAATTTCTACGACTTTTCATTTCGTACTCACAAACTCTGGTATTATATAATATGAAATATAGATAACTTATAATAGGTTGTTACTGAATTTCTACGACTTCATTTCATACTCACAAATTAACTCTTTTGTACATAACCTAACACAGTCATTTTAATAACATCAACATCTTTATTGTTTTCATAAAATAGCCTTACATAGGAGCAAGAAATGCCCAGCTATGTAGACAAATTTTCTGTTTTTATTGTAATACAAAATAAGAGCATATGTTTTAATTCTGAATGTATTTGTGATAAAAACATTTTAAACAAATAGTCTTATAAAAATAAAATCTATCAATAAAAACTATGAAAATATTTTAAAACTGTTTGTTTATTGAATTTCGCGCAAAGCTACTCGAGGGCTGGCCTTCCCCAATTTAGAAGTGATAGGCTAGAGAAAAGGCAAGTAGTCAACACCACCAACCGTCATCTGTTGGACTACTTTAATCGAATAGTGAGATTGACTCTCATATTATAGCACTCCCACGGCGGAAAGGGCGAGCATATTAGGTAATGCGATTCGAACCCTCAGATTGCGAGTCGCTGCCGTAATCATCAGGCCATGCCAAAACAACTATTTTAAAATGGCTGCTTAAATTACAAAATCAAGTTTTAAAACGTATTGTGCTTTTAATATATGAAACAAAAAATCTCAGAACAAGTAAATGAAATGCCCAGGATATGAGATATTGTTCATATGCTCACAAATACAAGTATCTTTAGCTACTTTGCAATTGCTAAAAAATTGCACTCTCCTGACGAAGAAGGCTAAACTTTTAGTACGGCTATTCAAAACCAGTAAAGCAACCGAACTGAAGAAAATGTTTAAAATTTTACTGCTGAGAACAAACATGGGAACATTATCGTTCAAACGAGAGTTCATTCGCTGCTGTAGCTCTTTTATTTAGGTCTCAGCGATTCTTACCTTAAAACTAAGCCTTCTGACTCTTTCATTGTTTTATGTGCATCAAGTTGGTTTTTGCCATTTATCATGTAGACAGTGCATACAACAAACAAACAGATGACACCAAACAGTTTATTTGTTCCATTTTGGCTGAAGCAGTGGGAAGTGCTTATAAGTCAAACTTTATATGAATATAGCAAATAGTGTTTAGAGTAGTGTGTTGGTTACTAAAATTCTTCCAGACACTTGAATTGTTCAATGTGAGCTTTTAGATTCAGCCCGTTGTTTGCAACCAGCAACGAAAATAACTTATAAAGTATAATTTTCCATTCAAGTAAAAATATGTAATAAAAGTCACACATTAAGTGAATGTGGATATGTTCATAATAGGCAGTAAAAATGATTCGGTATAAAAACGAGGGAATATCGTGTATTCTGTGCATTAATATAAACTAAAAACTAACGATCAGCTACTATATGCGTGACTGGATTTCATTAAGTTACACATAATATGAATTACCACCTGCTACTGTGTTGAAGGAAATAGCTAGAAATACATATATCTACATATCGGTCTAAGGCTTTGGCGATAAATTATAAGTTTGACCACAGTTATCCATCATGGTATTTAAAGTTTTAAAATGTTATACAGTATTTCTCACCACAAAATAAACAAAGCATGGCTTAAAATGAAATGTTGTATACACATACACACACACACACACACACATATATATATATATATATATATTACTTGGAGTGAGCCTTGTTTAAAACTATTTCATAGTTTTAGTGAAGTGGTGCGAAAGTGAAGCTTTAATTTTGAAATGTATTTATATAAGTGAAGCTAGTGAAAATATACGATTTAATATTGCCCCGTGAATTGGACGTGGCACGAAAAGGGTATGTTAATTAAAACTGCGGACAATGAACAAAATGTAACATACTGTGAGTAATACAACAACAATGTAACAAGGGTTATTACCAAGGATTCAGTAAGAGTGCAAACAAAATAATTCCTGAGAGAGAGGAAGAGGTCAACGCTGAACATGACCATTCCTGGTCCAAAACATGGATCAAACCCCGATGAAGATGAAGAAAATTTAAATTTCATTATATCACTGTTAACATAAAATATTTCAAGCTCGCTTCATGTAAGAGAACTTACAGTACAAACAAAAATGTTCCATAAGTGTGACTTTCATAAGCTAAGTTTGGTCGATGGCACAAAATATCACCTAAACGATCTTTGTACCTTTTTGTTTAACTTCAAAGGCATAAAAGTAACAATAAATATTGGTCATAGCCAATATTTAGTCGAATGAAATTAAGGGGTCAGAGTTTCCTAGATCGTAGATATTGATGTAATATTTAGTATTTGGTTTAACGACATTTGAAAGCACGAGCATTTCAGTTTAAGAAGATTAAAATTCCAATAATGGCTTTTATGTCACGTTGCTTAGCAACAAAAGTATAACCTAATATTGTTGTTAGTTTATGTACTGAAAGTATAAAATGAAATGTATATACAACAAAACTGGGAACATATTTGTTGATTTCTTAATTTAGAGTCTCCGTTGATTAAAGAGGTTTGTGTTTTATCAAAAACTTTGGTGATATAACAGAAAATAACTTAATCCAGAAACGATTTAAGTTTAAAATGGAATCGATATTTTTACTTTTATGATAAATTTTATACACTTGGCTCTAGACTAGATGATCCCACACTACATTTTTACTTTAGGCCTATTATATCAACACTCGCTACAATTATAAGGTTTCACGGCAACACCCCTCACGGCCCCCTTGCACCCACGTCATTAAAATCGTAATGGGAAGAGAGTAATCGAACTATTCTATCTATGGCGTTTATAACTTTCCCATTCCGAGAAATCAAGCGTCACGTGACGTGACACACACTGGCTTTTACATAGATTAGATTGTGATATAATGATATTTTCTTATTTCAAGATGAGCGGGTCATATATTGGTTATCATCGCCGCATTAACGTGTTCCGCACTTTGAGGCCGTGGGTGTGTTATAAGCGTGAGAGTCAAATCCCACTATTCGGCTAGACATTTTGGTCCTAGAGTTGGCGGTGGGTGCTGTTGACATCCCTCTTGTGTATTAATTCAACTTTGGATATGGTTATGCGCAGGTAGCTCACGTTTAGCTTTCCGGAAAAATTCTAAAACAAATATACACTTAGTTAGGAAATATATTTCATATACTTTATCGTGAGGTTTAAAAAATATTTCCTGACTTCTAAAATACACTAAGAAAGCACCTTATGATACGAATCCAGTAAGTTAATAAAATAATCAGCTTAAAGGGAATATTTCAGCCCTAACTCTCCTTTAGAATCCAGAGAAACGCCCTCCTTTCATCTTAATCAGCACAACATAAGTTGCAGTCTCCAGACTTCCTTTCAGTCAGTCTTTTCGTTAGGGACTTGTCTGTTCTCATTACGTTCTCTGACTCTTTAACATGCTCGATTATCACCACAAGTTCATTACATATAAGTTCCCAGCTGACTATAACAAATTTGATCAATTGTGATAATGCGCAGTTTACGCTTTAACTGACTCAAATGTTTCACACTTGAGTAACTACTACCAAAAATACGAAACAAATTATCTTTATTCCAATGACAACAATAATTTCTTATTGTCAAGAATAACTATTACTTTCTACAACAATACACGTATAAAAATACTAATGTTATTATATTAAGAATTAGTATAAACTATCAAAATCTTATATACATAAATATTTGAACGTTCATTTTGGAAACCAGTAAGAATGATTGTATGTTAAATTATAACATACTTATAATTATAATTATTTATTTGTCCTTACCTTTATTGTGCGAAATTTGGACTCATTTCAAATATATTTTCAACCTTATCATTAGAATTTGTGGAATGCAAACGTTTTAGATTATTACGCTTTGAAGCTTAAAAACTATTCACTTTTTACCATTTCTGTTAAATTTTAAACTACATTTTTGAGTCATATATTTGCATAAAATACACAATATTAGTTCTATTTTCAATATAATAACAATACTAGTGGTAAAAATTGCTTTAACTACATTATTTAATCATTTCTTTGTGTACAAATACATCAACGATTTAATATAACGTATATTGAATAAACAAAACCTAACGATGTTTTTTATCTTTCCCGCTCTACAAACTCTATGAATTTTATGCATCTTAATATCTACATTCAATTTTTCGTTTCTTAAACAATTAATATTTAATACCTGTTGTTATAAGTGTAAAACACTTTGCATATCACAAAGTAAAACGTGTTTAACTGTATACTATTCTCAATACTTTTTTCTTTGCTACGTATATTGCAACTGTACGTAAGGAACATTAGAACCATCTACGAGTATTCAGAAAGAGGGTATTGCAGTCTTGTAATTACAGAATAAATAAAATTGAGTATATGTACTTGAATTCTTTCATGACCACATTGCTACAGTTAGGTAAAGCAAGTATACTCAGTACTGGGATAAAATATCTTGTATATTGTTATCATTATTAAAGTATTTAATAGAAGAAAAAATAACAACTGTGTACTTATTTCCTTTACCTGACTCGTAAATTGATTTTATTGAATATACGTTGAAATATGATAACATTAGCTTTTTAATAATTATATACAGTAACTATCAAGAATTCAATTTTCAAATTCAGTATTATATTGCAGAACTGGATGGAGTACCAGTCCCCTGGACGGAAGATATGTAAATTTATGATTAATGAAAGGTTATCTTAGAACATGAAAAGTTGCTTCCCTTATAAATAATTGTAAAAAAAAAACACCCATAAAAACTGCAAAATACAAAATGTGAAACCGCAAATTTTCGTGTATCTCCGCATGGACCCAACAAACTTTCATGCCAAACTTGATGAATATCCATCCACAGGAGGTGAGGTAGTGGAAAGAAACACGCAAAAACCCCAAAACGCAAAATGCAAAACTGAAAATTTTTATGTATCTCCCCAAGAACCCAATTTTGGTGAAGATACATCCACACCATGCGAAGTAGTTACATGGACATACAACAGACAGTACTATTATATTTATATAGATTCTCGCAAACTTGTAAACAAGAACAAATATTGCAGATATCATTAATAAAAGTTCTGGAGACGTTAAGCAGCAAATGGTTTCATATATTGGCCGAATAATATAAGTAATTATCATTCGATCGAATATTTTCCTAATAGTTTACGCTAATACACCACATGTCGGTGGGGACAAGTTGTTTTAAAACTCATTACATATTACCACTTGCCGGCAAAATAATTATATTTCTAAGTTAGCCTAAAGTTGCATATTCCAAGTACTAAATTAAATATATTTGAATGTAACTCATAAAAATATAAATTCATTAAAGCTTTCCACGTTTCTACAAATCCTAGGAGTCGAGTACGTGAAATAATATACACATTACCGTATCTCCCCACATTCATGAATAAGCTTTCGCAGTTCATGGAAATCCATTTTAATATCATGTACTAATAGCTGAAACACTTTAAGTTACTATTAAATCTCTAAAGGAAAATTGTATGTTTTATATATTTATGTATGTATGTCTATATATATATATATGTATGTGTATATATATATACGTGTGTGTGTATGTCTATATATATATATATATGTATGTCATCAACATTTAGTTTCTATGTGCACACAAGAAAATGTAATGGTTTGATGGATATTTCGATTTGTAATTGTTAATTCAAGAACTTCAACTGATATTGATTATGAGCTCAGTATCATCAATAGAACACGACTGTATAACGTCAAACACTAACCTACAGGACTATTTATTTTTCTTTATATTTTCTCTTTCCAGGTTCATCAACGAAATGCGCCATATTACAGAAAAGCTTACCAAGCGTTTTTAGATTAAATTGCCATTCTACCATCTCTGGAAAATAGAAATGATTAAAGGAGTTTCATTTGTTTGAGAAAAGAATCCATATATATATATATATTCTTTAAATATGCCAATCTGGATTTATTCTCCGTGTAATAAACCTTTCCTTCACATATCTGTAGTACTTTTGTATGTTCGACTGATGAGTTTCCTCTGTCATTAGTTAAGTGTATTGTGGTGGTGAATGAATGGATACTGAAATTCTAGAAGTGTACATAAAACGCTAATGTACTTTTTATAAAATACGGGTAGATTTTTTTGATTTGTTTAATAATAAAATATTATTTTTACACCATAACATATAAGTTACTGGATCGCATCACGTCTTATTTTGTAGTTAAAAGCTAAGCACATATTTTTACAAAACATTCTAGGTAGATGAAACCAATAATATTTCATATACAACAGTGTTGTTGAAATTGAAAATGCCTCTCTGATATTTTCTAAAACGGGCAATATAGCCTGTTTTGAAATTACAGATTCATGAAAATTCATCTGTATTCAAATTGCACAATACTTATGTGTTTGATATTAAATTTAAGCTTTATATGCTACTTTTACAAATCATCACATTCACAGGTTATTAGTTTTCGCTCTCCTGCCTCATAGGAGAGCATATTTTCACATTATTATTTGTGTGAAGAAATACTAATTGAAAATGCGCATTTACAGTCGTTGGTATAAGAAAATTCGAACTAATACCACGCATCTACAATTTTGTGTAAAAATATATAAGCTGATAACACGATTATGTGTTTGTTTGTATAAATACATTCAGCGTAAGATGCGCATCTTCAACGATTTATAAGAAGAAATATAAGTTAATAAGTTTAATCTTCAGGCATTTGTTTGAAGAATTATACCGATAATGCGTTTCAACAGTTGTAATGTACAAGTTAATGATGCGCATCTAAAATATTTGATGAAAATAGATATAAGTTTAGTTTACAAAGTAGTACTAAGCTTTGTACTGTCATTTACAGTTTGTGTTTCAGTGGAACACTCCTGAAGAAGCTGCAAAGCGAGTTGAGTTTCTAGTATTAAAATGTCTTTTATACACCAATATGCACTACAGAAATAAAATAAAATAATTTTCATTGTTCATTGTTGTTTTGACAGATTTAGAATGAACAATTTATCTTAAGTTTTATTGAGTTGTTTCATAGAAACTCTAGAATATGACTCTGTTTTATTACTATGATATATGTCAAACCAATTTCTGATATCATTTTTCTTGCCTACCTAGTAAACCAAAATTTCCAGATGAATTTTCCTTGACTTTTTAATTAATTTCATAAAGAATTATTTCTGATTTTATTCAATAGAATTTTTTACACATTTTATTCACAGCGAGCAGATCTAACAGTGCTTTTTTCACCTGATATGTCAAAATAAAATTGAAAAAGTGGTTCAAAATATAAGTTTGGATTACATCGTAAAATTATAGTAATTTCTAATTCTCTAGCTCGCTTGTTTGGTTTTAATTTCGCACAAAGCTACACGAGGGCTATCTGCGTTAGCCGTCCCTAATTTAGCAGTGAAAGACTAGACGGAAAGCAGCTAGTCATCACCACCCACCGCCAACTCTTGGGATACTCTTTTACCAACGAATAGTGGGATTGACCGTCACACTATAACGCCCCTACGGCTGAAAGGGCGAGCATGTTTGGTGGGACGGGGATTCGAATCCACGACCCTCAGACTGCGCTCTACCGCATTTTTATATAGAATTGACCCAGACATCAATCGTAGAAGAATAATTATCACTGCATTTGAATAAAATATTTTGTATTTTTCTTTCAGTAATGTAATAAATGCCTTTTCAGTATTAATCATCTTATTATCTATACGTATTTTGTGCAGAATTTTGCTTATGTAAAAGTGGGCCTTAAGAATTATCATAAAGTTTTCTTATTTACTGAGAGTTATGTGTTAAAACCTCTTCATTCTTTTTCACTAAAATGCGCTAATTCAATACAAACTATCTAAGAAATAAATCGCATGATACTAGTGCAGGGGTGCGTTGTGGTTAAGTGGAGTAAATGTTTCGTTTCTCACTATAGTTTGATACGAAAGAGGAAAGGAGCAATCCTCAGCAATATATATAAATGTTTTCTATCTAACTTCTATTCCTGTTATAGCTGATCGAAAATAAATAATTTTAACATTTCAGTTTCGAAAACAGCACAAAATAGTCGATTTTTAAGTGTGGGTTCTCGTATGAAGGAGCTTAATTAAAAGGACAGTAAACGTATTTCAGCTTTATCGTAGTGTCACTGTCATGAGAGATGGTGTCCGTAGCTCACTTTTAACTAAAGATATATTTCGTAGGTTTTAAAAAATTGCAAACGATACGGTAAACTTTAAAGCATGTAATTTGAAACTCGTTATGTCAGAGTGGCTGACCTTCGACTGAGATATATGCTTTACTTGAGAGACTTTATAAGTAAAACAAAGGCAATGAAAGGTGATCTGCATTTAATCGTACCGTAAAATATTAATGAGAAGCCATATCTGCAAAATCCATACAGTTTGGTAACTAAAGGACGTGTGATTAAAACTACGGTTATATCTACGAATGAGAGAGTGTATATAAGTACCCACCCACACACACACACATTATATACAGTATATAAGTACCCACCCACACACACACATTATATACAGTATATAAGTATAAAACCACATAAACATAAGCTAAAACATAACAAAGGAATAACATCAATCGCAAGTGGGAACTCAAATCAGCACCACAAAGCAGCCGTGTATACATAGTTACAATAAATATCGCGCGCAAAGAATACGAAAATAATATTCGTAATTCTAGCAATTGGAAAACGCTGCAAATGTTACATAACACTAAATTCAGTAACGGGGTGGGACCCAGGTGCTTAAACCCACAACGTTCCGAATCAAATTATCATATATTGTCCCCAGCCTGTTCTAAGCGTGACATTAACAGTTCTTAGGACCACCCAATTGTAAAGATCGCAAAGTGTAAAAATAAAGTACCTCTAATTAGCAATGTATAAAAACCACACTACATATTACCATATGTGAACGCTTAATAAAGCACAATTAAGCTCTTGAAAATCATTATTGGTCTATAGAATAAAAGTCAAATAAAATACATAAGACTAGCTCAGTTACCAGAAGAGAGTAATCCATTTTAAGAATGCTTGTATTTATGTTACACTTATATATTATAACTCATTGACTTTTTCAAAGACGACATCACATCTATGTTTGAAGTATAACATTTTAAATTTGTAAGTGGGTTGAAGAATATTCTGTTATTATTTGAAACAACAAAGTATAAATCATTGACAGAAACAATTTCATTGGAAATGCTATCCCTTTCTGTGGTTTAGTACCCAAGCTTAACAAAAAGAACGCCCCAGCTTGAGTGTGAGTTCATGTTTACTCACATAATAACAAACTCAGCAAGCTGTATCTGATTAATTATCCCCGATTTAAGACCAAAGTGTAAGTTAGATATATTATAATACAACTTTGCTTGGTCGAAGAATCAATAATGAATGCACATGTTACGTGTGATGGAAACGGCCTTTTAGTCGATTTACAGGAATGAGAGAAATCAATAGTGTGGAAAACCAGTCTGTACATCTTTCTTGCATTTCGAAATACAGTTAATGGCGCTACTTAGTCCTGTACGGCTTGCTTTTACACGAGAATTAGCTCAGTTCAAATTTTACACAATTATTATGACACACCCCTTTAACTCTACCATTAAACACATTCACAGCTCCGTTACTTAAATACATAAAAAGTAACTTAATAGTTGCTGAATATTGTAACATTCTTTAGGAAGATATGCGAATTTGAATACTTTCATAATAAGCTTAGAATAAATATTGTGACCCATCACATAATACGGTAATGATACTTTGCATGCTACGAAATTCCCTCATAACATCGTAGTAAACTTGCCACCATACCACTTACTCCACACAAGCTATATTATCTATTTTGTTTTGTAAAATGTTCTGTATTAATTATTGCATTCTCCAAGGTGTCATTGCACTAATGACACACTGCTTGTTGCTTTTTTCGCTATTCTACTTCGCCATCGAGTGCACTGCCTTCTCTCATACTAGTCTAGCTGTTACTACTCTAGCTCTAACACTAAACTAGATGTTGTATTGTCTATTGTGTCATTGCACTATCAGATACATTGTGTACTCGAACACTAAATTAGATGTTGCACTGTCTATTGTGTCACTGCACCGTGAGATATTCTGTGTATCTAGCATTAAACTAAATGTTGCACTGTTTACTGTGTCACTGCACTATCAAATACAATGTATACTCTCACAGTAGACTAAATATTTCACTGTCTGTTGTGCCACTCCATCAACTGATAGACTCTCTACTCTAACACTAGACAATTAATTTTATTAGCTATTACATCACTGCGTTATCAAATTACACCATCATATTTCTTTGTGCCACTACACTATGGGGTTACATTAGCTAGTAGTGACGAACAAATACATTATTGTGTCAGAAACTATTAACCTAATAGCTGAAGGTGGGTGTTGTTGACTAGCTGCCTTCCTTCTAGTATATCGCTTGAAACTTAGGAACAAATAGTGCAAATAACCCTTGAAAAACTTTTTCGTGAACTTCGACAAAGAAACAAAGCCACAGGTGGGTGTCCTTTTCTTTTTGGGTACACAGTTAGTCAACACCAACCACCTCCAACTCTTGGGCTACTGTTTATCAAAAAACAGTGGGATCAACTGTCACATTATAACGCCTCATGGCTGAAAGGACGAGCATGATTTGTGATAGGATTCGAACCCTTGACCGGTAAATTGCGATTCGAGTGCCCTAACCACTAGCCATTCCAACCCCCCTACCACGTGACATATAAGATTATGTTGCAAGCTTGGTTCCGCTGACTTGTGAGTGAGGGGTATAAACACAGTTTCAAAAGTGGGTCCCCAGAAATCCCGAGGGAATCCAGGAACATAAAATCCTATCCCAGATTTCAGTTCAGCGACTCTGCAAATTTTCTCCTAGACCTTATTCGTGGCTGAGTGACCTTCCTGGAGCGTTTTAGCCTCTCTTTGAAATTCCCCTCCCCCCCCCCCCGAAGAAAGGTAGAGGGCTATATCTCGAAAGATAAGGACTCCCACCTGAGTCACTCAGATCCTATCTGCCAAGTTTGGTTCTGGTAGCTTCAAAACTATGGGAGGAGTTTGCGGACAAACACATTTACAAGCAAGAATGTGAATTAATATAAGATAATTCTGAACTTTAAGGATTAGTAAAGTTTCTGTAACATAATATGAATATTTCATATCCATCCCTAGTGTAAAAAAATTATACAAAGCTTATTTTCTATGTAGATTCTAACGTTTCTTAAAAATCCTTAATGCCTTATCCAGCAAAGCAATATAATGACTATCTAATATATAAAGCTAAGTTTGTGTGTGTTTTTCACACCTTTCAGCCCCATATAATGGTAGGCCTATAAAGATATGGAATCAGCGTTCTCAGGTTTAATGTTTGTGATGTCACATGTTTAGTGTCAATGAAAACTTTGTAATCAAATTTTTTCCACAGAAGACGGACCAGATTTTTTTTTGTCTGATTTAAGTTCAACTCGCAAAATTCAGCAAAAATAGATTGGTTTTATTCACTTTATTTTGGAAGGGGGAGAGAGGAGTTAAGTATGATAAACATTTCTGACTCTGATTATGTACATCAAAGTAAAATGTCGAGAAAAATACAAAACAATTCTGACTGCCAATCACAAGCAGCAAAAAACGTATGCAACAAAAGCGACAGAGTAAGACTCCACAAAATAGGGAAACACGCCTTGACAACCAACGAAAAGAGCCGAAACTGAGCAAGAGCGGCAATTTCACAGAGACAGTGACCGCATCCGTCATGCAGAGCTCCGTTCGAAAGAAACATCAAGAACACATGACCTTCGTCTGATCCTTTCTGTTTAGAAAAACTAAACATCGGCCCTCTATTCAGGTAATACCCGGGCAACGCTGGGTAAGGACGACTAGTATAATATATTTGAAATGAATAACTGCGAGAAATGAGACTGACGATCTAAAACAAATCAATAATAAAACTCTAATTTCTAAAACAAACCAATAACAAAACTCTAATTTATAAAACAAATCAATAATGAAACTCTAATTTATAAAACAAACCAATAACAAAACTCTAATTTCTAAAACAAACCAATAACAAAACTCTAATTTCATACAAGTATTTTTCTACAAGAGTTTTTTTCTTTTTCTGAGTGCTATAAATGTTAGACTGTATTCGTATTTAACAAGATACACAGTTTATATAAACAGCCACTTTATGATAAATACAAAGATACAACAACTACGTTAGAACTGGTATTAATGGAATCATTAATGGTAATTAGATTAATAATCTCACCTGTACTTATCGTTTAAGTTATGCGAAACAATGTTTTCTTGATTTACTTGTTTGTAATAACTAATTAAGAAATTGTTGTCGTTACTCTAATAAATATTGAAACTTAGCTGGTATACATATATATATCGAGGTATCGAAACCAAACAGTTAATGAACTAAAGCTATAAGAAGAAGGAAGTGCATGTTTTAATGATACCAGAAAAAAAAGAAACCGTTGAAGAATAGAACTACCTATAGAACTATAGGTTTCATCATGAGGCAGAGGAATCCTGGTTAAATGGTTCTCGAATTCTCATCTACTATAGCTAATCTACGGAGATAACGTTCGCTTCCATCAGTTTGTTTTCCGGATAAAACAGAGATCCAATGCATACGATTGAAAGAGGCCTCAGTAACAATTGATGAAACGTCCACAGAGAACATACTCTATGCATCATCTTCTCACAAGGCCCTTGAGATGATGCAATGCTCTTAGCCAGGGTTTGAAAGAAAAACGAATAAGTAATCTTCCATTCTGAAGTGTGAAAATAATCATTTTTGTTGTGGTTTTCGAATCATGTAAGACTAAGCTAGAGTAGTGGTTCTCAAACTTTGCTAGCCGGTGGACCCTCTTCAACTTCTTTACTGTATTGGCGGACCACCTCCCGTTAAAAATAGTTTTTATCTTGTGTAACTGGTGTAATATATGCGTATTTTACTACCTTTAATCTGGGATTTATATATATATATATTGCTATATTAGTTTTATAATGTCTTAGCATTTAATTTTAATCGTTATTTTTTCAGTAAATGGTAATTTCATAAATTAGATGTATTAGTGTGGACCCCTTAAGTACTATCGCGAACCCCCAGGGGGCCGCAAACGGAACCTCTGAGCTAGAACTTAACTTATTCATTGCAGTTTGCCAGAACATCCGTGTATATGCGTTTTCTCTTTGATTAAAATGCTATTTGACGGATTTTAATTGGATACATCCAACTACTTAGAAAACACATTAACGCTCTTTAGGATAATTTAGCATGTTTATACTGAGATGTGTGGGATATGCATTTCTTTGACACTTATCACAATACTTCATGCAGTATTTTATTTTGACTAATGTGCTTGTCTGGTATTGTCAGTTAAAACTGGAACCAACAAGTAAGTATTAAGCCTACAATATGGATGGTTTGACAACACTTCCTTGAGAAAGAATAAATCGAACATGGACAGCAAAGAAAAGGATCAAACACCGAAAAAAAACAACAAAATAACAAAAAAAATTGATTTTTAAACAAAATTTTAGAATTCAAGACGTGTTAGGTCTTTACAATGTATCAGCCCACTTCTATGGTACTATTAGAAGGAAGACTGGTGGTTGATACAAGTAAAGAAGAACACACCTTTACCAGCCACGGAATTATAGGATTGTCTTAACTTGACAAAACAAAACAGACGGATTATTTCTATACTAAATTTTCAAGTCAAACCAAAGTCTCCATGTAGTATCCAATAATTCTAGATTGCGCATGACAGGGAAATTTTTCATTATACATATTCAAGGAAAAATCAACTCCTGACTCATACTAACCTCAACAAACTCCCGTACTTGCGTAGTTAGTTATTAAATGCATGCACAAATGAGCGTATACCCTCTGACATGACCACTGTGACATGTGACCTGTTAGCCTGTTCACAAGGGTGTTAACTAAAAGCAGAAAACGAACACGCGACCATTTGAACGTTATTTTTGCACTTAACTCAGGGTACAATATTTCAAATACAGAATATGGAACAAAACAAGATAAAGTTAAACTTACACAAGTTCAAATACAAAAACGAAATTGGTTACAAAACTCGGAAAATAAATAACTAAATAAAATGTTAAAAAATTAAAAACTAAATAGAATATGCAGTAAATGAAATAGAATACAGAATAATCACAATAAAAGAACTTATATGCTGGCAAATCACATGCATTGTTACAGGATAAGACAAAAATAAAGTTGAGCAGTAAATGAAGAATTAAGTACAAATCTCAAAATATTCGTTATGAAACAAATGAGATAGATTCAAACAAGATAAGGATAACAATTTAGTACGTATGAACAAAGGATGAAGTAAAGGAAACCCAGAATATAAAATCTGAA
>NW_013665792.1:208723-229973 GCF_000517525.1 Limulus polyphemus | reverse complement strand
TATCAATACTTTTGTTGTTGTTTTTTTTTTATATAAAGTTAACTAGTTTTTGAAGGCTTTATGAGAATTTTATACTTGCTCAGAAGATTGCAAGAAATGTAATGTACTTACAAGTCAAGAATTGTGAAAATTTACGACACTATTATTCTTAGCTTTGTTTAACGTAAACAGGAGTTTATTATGAGACATTTCTATAAACGTAATTAAAATCACGTTACATTCTGGAGATATAGATCGTGATTTGATTTACGACACTATTGTTTAATCAAAAAAAAAACAGTTGGATATTGTTAAAAACCTATTGTAGGCTTAAGAAAATGGAAACCATTAAAAACCTATTGGTGACTATATATACAAAGAGTATTGTTTAGGTAACCTATTACAATATTATATGCTAGAAAACTATCATAAGTTTCATAAATTGAGAGTTTAGAAACTATTTGTTGTAAGAAACAACTTCAGTTTTTCTAGAGCAACTAAAATTAAATCTTATACCAAGACGTTTCACTTTTTTAAAGACGTTTCTTCTTTTACCAACTGAGGAAGCTTTCTTGAAAGAGCGAAACGCCTTGATGTAGGATTTCTTTTCATTGATCGAGAGAAGCTGAAGTTTTGAGTAATACTTGGGTTCTCTCGTCAAATATATCTGTTGCAAGTTTCACATATTGAGACTTTAGAAACTACATATTGTAAGCTTCACATGTAGAGATTATAGAAACTACATATTGCAAGTTTCACATATTGAGACTTTATGGTCTCAAAATGTGAAACTAACAATAGGGAGATTCTAAGGTCTCAATATGTGAAGCTAACAATAGGTAGATTCTAAGGTCTCAATATGTGAAGCTAACAATAGGTAGATTCTAAGGTCTCAATATGTGAAACTTAAATAGTTTCTAATGTCTCAATAAGTTTACAATAGGTAGTTTTAAGCTTCCTATATATGAAGCTTATAAGGCGTAGTTTTAAACTCCCCACGTGTGAAGCTTATCGTAGATAGTTTCTACGTTCTCCATATGTGAACATTTGAGTAGATAGTTTCTAAATTTTCAATATGTGAACTTACAATATGTAGTTTCTAAGGTCTCAATATGTGATGCTTACAATATGTAGTTTCTAAGGTCTCAATATGTAAAACTTACAGTATGTAGTTTCTAAGGTCTCAATATGTAAAATTTACAATATGTAGTTCCTTAGGTCTCAATGTGTAAAACTTACAATATGTAGTTTCTTAGGTCTCAATATGTGAACTTACAATATGTAGTTTCTAAGGTCTCAATATGTGAAATTACAATATGTAGTTTCTATAATCTCTACATGTGAAGCTTACAATATGTAGTTTCTAAGGTCTCAATATGTGAACTTACAATATGTAGTTTCTATAATCTCTACATGTGAAGCTTACAATATGTAGTTTCTATAATCTCTACATGTGATGCTTACAATATGTAGTTTCTATAATCTCTACATGTGAAGCTTACAATATGTAGTTTCTATAATCTCTACATGTGAAGCTTACAATATGTAGTTTCTAATGTCTCAATATGTGAACTTACAATATGTAGTTTCTATAATCTCTACATGTGATGCTTACAATATGTAGTTTCTAAACTCCCCATATGTGAACTTACAATATGTAGTTTCTATAATCTCTACATGTGAAGCTTACAATATGTAGTTTCTAAACTCCCCATATGTGAACTTACAATATGTAGTTTCTATAATCTCTACATGTGAAGCTTACAATATGTAGTTTCTAGAATCTACCTATTGTTAGCTTCACATTTTGAGACCTTAGAATCTACCTATTGTTAGCTTCACATATTGAGACCTTAGAATCTACCTATTGTTAGCTTCACATATTGAGACCTTATAAACTACATATTGTTAGCTTCACATTTTGAGACCTTAGAATCTACCTATTGTTAGCTTCACATATTGAGACCTTAGAATCTACCTATTGTTAGCTTCACATATTGAGACCTTAGAATCTACCTATTGTTAGCTTCACATATTGAGACCTTCTCTTGGGCTACTCTTTTACCAACGAATAGTGGGATTGACCGTCACATTATAACGCCCCCACGACTGAAAGGGCGAGCATGTTTAGTGGGACGATATTTTTATCGTATACACTTTCCACTTCTGAAAACAAGAAAAACACTTCTATATAATTAAAAACAGACCTGAAGCAGCTACTTTTAACCTAATAGCGGGAGTGACTTATAGCGCACCCGCAGCTGAAAGTGCGCAGCGTGTTTAGTAACACCACGTCTCGAACCTGGGACCCCTGGATCTCCAGTCCAGTACGCTAATCAGTAGGCAACACTCGGACGAATAGTGAACTATGTTTTTTAGTTAAATAGATAGAAATGTAATTGTTCTTGTAAGTAAACATTCTTTTAATTCTAACACATTATTTTCACCTTCTGGCAGGCACAAAGAAGACTTAGAAGCGAGTACTGTGTCACCTGGCGGCAGATGAATTCGGCAGGAACAGTTCACACACTTTTGTATTTTTGAAACTTTAAATATGAAAATCCCTTTTGAAATTCAACATTCCAGGAAGGTTCCACGACACCTGTAGTGATAATATGTAAACTAAAAAACTAATAATAATTCACCAAAATAAGTTTAAACCTGAGACAAATCACTAACTTCTTCCTTCATCAGGACATCGTAATGAATTCTCTCGTTGAAATAACATATAAGTGTATAATTTAGTAATGCTCGAATAAGAATTATTTAATTCATCATACGATTTATACGACTCACATATTTTTATATGTAAAATTTGGAACGTGAATATAAAATGTTTTTAATGTTTGAAGCTTAAAATAAGTTGTTTGTAAACTCACTCTGTGTGAAGCTAACAATGGGTCTCAATATGTGAAGCTAACAATAGGTAGATTCTCTGGCGGTGGGTGGTGATGACTAGCTGCCTTCCCTCTAGTCTTACACTGCTAAATGGATGGCTAGCGCAAATAGCCCTTGTGTAGCTTTGCGTGAAATAAATAAAAAAAACAAATAAATCCAATTTTAAAGCTTAAAAACATGATATAAAAGAAAATTTAGCTTCAAAGGTCAAACGAGATTCAACAAAATAATCGAGGATTTTAATTAAGATAAGTTGAATAGAATAAACTTAACAAAACTGGCATACAATACTATAATTTGAAATGATTATGGCTAAAGCGAGAAAATAAAATTTAATTAAAACAATCCATAACCTGATTGTAATGTTAAATATATAAGTATAAAAAGAAAGATAAAGTATGTTATTGGATAAGGAGGTTGCAAAACTATTTATAGGAATATAATTCATAATAACTTAAATATAATTCAATATACAACCCAAAAAAGAACATAATTAAATACAACTTGGTGTAACTGAACTCAAGCTACAGAGAAGGAAATTGATCTTTAAACAAATGAATTGGTTTTAAGAATAATGGAAAATGAGCGCTAAAAGTACACAAATGTGTGATATTCAGGAACATAGATAGCCAAAATATAAGTTTAAAGTATTTGCAAAACACAGACTCCAGAAATATTGTGCAGAGAATAAGTGTAACACGAACAGCAAAGAAAAGACAAACACAAGTGAACAAGTAACACCTTTGCTGGGTCTTAGCTGAGTAAATTCAGAAACTCTATTTATGAAATGGTAACTCAACATAACCCGAATATAAGTTGATATACAAAGAAGGAATAATTAAACACAAATTAGTGTAAGTAAAACTCAAACTAAAGAGGACGAAAATGATCTTGAACCAAAATTAGATGAATGTCCCAATCTTATAGTCAGGCTGATGCCTTAGTGAGGTGTTCAACAATTCCAATCACCCTAACACAACTTGTCCAAGTTATTGAATAAGTAAGCTTTCCGGATGTTTATACATGCATGCGTAATGCTAGCTTGAAACTTAAGTTGCAGCATGTAGGATTTACCAGTCTAAACTGATTAGCACATGTTTACGACGTTTTGATATATAGTTAATTGGGATGTTATGAGTGCATGTATAACTGCATACTTTGTTTGTTATGAGTTTCGCGTAAAGCTACACGAGGGATATATGCGCTAGTCGTCCCTAATTTAGCAGTGTAAGACTAGAGGGAAGGCAGCTAGTCATCACCAAGATTATTGTTTTCATATTTGTATGCAGTTATGGGCCCGGCATGGCTCGATTATTAAAGCGATCGACTCGCAATCTGCGGATCGCGGGTTCGAATCTCCGTCACACCAAACATGCTCGCCTTTCAGTCGTGGGGGCGTTATAATGTGACGGTCAATCCCACTATTCGTTGGTAAAAGAGTAGCCCAAGAGTTGGCGGTGGGGAATTTACCTAAATAAAGGTATATTTTATGCTAACTATAGAAGGTTGAAATTAGTAGCTATTTCTGCTACAACGTATATACGTAAAAATATCTTTAAAATGTCCTTTTATTCTTCTCTCAATGCGGTGCTAATTACTGTGGCCTTTACCAGTAATACACATTCTAGAATTTCAGCCTTTATAAACTTAAAAAAATGTGTTCTTATTTATTTTACTTCATGAATATAATAAAACAACCAACAGTCCACATATCACACAAAAGAAGTATGTATTAAGACACACATATGTTATTCAAAATTACATATTCACCGATGTATACCTTAGTACATTACTTCAGTGTTTACTGGGAGCCTTGATATCCATGACAGCTAACACTAATATTGGTCTTTTCCCCCAGTACAATTTATAGTACCGTATTTTCTGTCAGACAATACCAATTTGAAAACAAAAATAATGACAGCCAAAAATCATAAGAAATGTCCATTCTTGCTAAGATTCAACATTAAGATCATATTCAATGCTGCTAACTACATAATATACAGAATATGTGTATGAAAAACAATAAACCTTAGCGTATTCGACAGGTAAACCTGTCTTCTTCAGGCGTAATAGCAGAACGGTGAAATCGAGTGTAAAGTGTGAACATAAGGTGAAACACAGCAAGTAAATCTGATTGCACTAGAGTTTAAGTCTAATTGATGTAGTAGAAGTAATAGAAACAACGGTGAAATTACTTTCACCATCATAAAACGTCAATCAGCTTGAGTAGCTATACGTTTTAATGGTAGTACCAATTATCTATGGAAAGAATATCACTATCAGATAACTATGAGAAATAGCTCAACTAAATCTAGCAAAATGACACTTGTACAGTTAATGTTGATTTCTTATGCTGTGATAAAGCATAACTTCATTACCACAATTCAAAAAAAGACTGATATAGACCAACAAGCCTTATAGATATACTTTCAAATCGCGACACAGCACAAAACCACGTCAGCTACTTACTTGGTCACTCAGGAAATTAACGTAAGCAATCGTCATTCAAGATGCACTACACAACTTAACCCGCATGCTTGGAGTAAAACTGTAAAACCATTTTACAAACAACTGGTTGTTGAGGTTGTATCTTTGATTCATTTGGATCTTTTTAGGTGTTCCAAATTCTTTATGCAGTCAACATATCTTTTCAACTATCTGCCGGTTTTTCTGCCGTGCAGTAGATGTAATAAAGAGTTTATACTATCTTTGATCATCTTTATAGGGAAGCATCTATTAATTCCAATATTGCATTTTCATGACACTGCATGGAACATTTTTGATGGCATCCAATCTGAGCATTATGCAACGTCAAAGTATATCCTAACGTAGAGTTTGTAGACCATTAATGTAATCACATGGCTGTTTCTGTTTCTGTTTCTGTGGCATATAACAATGACAAAGGTGTACACTCATACTCTTATAACTGATCATATACAGTCTTGGCCAAAATGTTTGCATATTTTGTAACAAATAAGATCATTATTATTAAGATGGAATACAAATACACTTAGCGCTGTAAAACTGAGAAATGTATGTTATATTAAACATCCACATATGTAATTTGTATAATGAGACAGGTTCTACGGACATCATGAATGATTTATTAAAACAACAGACACTTTTATCAGACATCTGTCTATAACCTTATATCAGTTCATATTAAACATTCACTATTTAGTTGAGTTGGTCTTCCTCATACTCTAATAACTTCCACAAGGCGTCGAGATATGCTGTCGATCAGGTTATGGATGTAATCTACCATGATTTTATCCTATTTTGTCACTAAAAGGTGCTGCAACTCAGCTAAAGTAGTTGGTTTTGGGTCGTAGTTAGCAATTTTTCTGCTCAATTCTGCCCAACAGTATTCAATGGGATTAAAATACAAAAACTTAGATGGCCATGGCAGTCTTGTAACGTCCTCCTGATCTAGATATTTCCGTAAAATAAGCACACTGTGGGCAATGGCATTGTCATCCTGGAATACAAAGTTATTGCCAAACCTTGCCCTAGCATATGGCTAAAATATCGTCTTCAAGTGATGCCTGTAGGAGGCGCCATTAACGTTTCCCTGGAGGATATGAAGAACAGTTTTCCCCTCATGATGAATAAATGCCTAAAGTTGTACTGCACTACCTCATGTGTGTGTTCCATGTGAGAAAAACAGCCTTTCTTCATCTGTTCTTCCTACCACCAACTTTAACAAACAGGAAACATAACTCATCTGAAAAGAAGACATCTTGCCAATGTGCTTATTATAAGTTGGCATGTTGTCTTTCCCAAGTAACACAGTGACAGCAGTGAATTCTGGTTAATATAGGTTTGCAGATAGCCCTTTCTGCAAAATAACCTTGATTGGTCAGTTTCTTTTTTATTGTTCTTCTGGATACCCTGGTATTGATGTGTTTATGCCATTCCTGTTGTAAGATATTGCAAAACTTCTTTTGACCCTGACGTGTTAACATGATCAAAACACGGTCATGTTGAGCAGTAGTATTTTGGTGTCTACAAGTAGACTTTCCTGAAAGAATATTTCCTGTAATCTAATGAATTTCAGGATTCTATATACAGTATACTGGGGTAGCTTGGTGTTCTGGTAGTGCCCATTTCCTTCATGCCATTTCTGGACACTTGACGCCTTATAACTTCTAACACTTGAAGAGACTTAACTCTACACTAAGTATAATGAAATTTTCTGAAGAAAGCGTTGATATGTTTTGAAAACGATTATACCAAAAGCACACCCTTTTATACAAAACAGATGTATATGTGCCTTTCGAAGAACAAATGTTCAAAGCAACTTATATAGACCAGAATAACAACTCGTATGTGTTTGTCCGATTACACACTACCTTCTCTGTTGTAACTCGTGCATCTAATCAATAACTACTCCATGCATGTAGACAGTAACATCAATATAGAACAATATGCATCCATTTTGGCCGAGACTGCAAGTGCAGACTTTGTGCATCAGTATTACCTTTGGTAGTTTGTCCCTTGTTATATCTGGAGCTATACTTGCTATTTCAGAATTTCCTACTTAGGTATTTGTGGTGTCCATCCTTAAATAGAATTGTCATAACTTTTATTATCAATAGTAAGTGCTGCTGTAATAGGTTTAACCACTTTAGAGCAATAATAATGTAAACATGGAATTAATAGAGATGATATCACTAGTTGGTGATACAATTTTTCAACATTTCCAAAGTGTAATAATAATCTCTGGATTTTTAAAGTTAATTGGCTATTTCAATAATGCTTGAGTTAGTTTAGTAGTGAAAAATTGCTATACAACAATGTATAATATCAGCAACAGGTGTTGTTACGGTATTGTGGCTCGCATATACAATTAGATATTTCGTGCCATCATGTATAACTGACATTCCACTTTACATATACGTTCATCATTATCTATAACAAAAATATATTATCTGAGTTATATTATCAAGCTAAGACTGATACTTTGATTACGTTTATTTGTCTATCCAAAGTGTGTATCATCCTAAGTCAAGGCGTACATTCCTGTAGCTATTCTTGGAGACGTTGTCAACAAAACATCTGCAGAATTCAAGAAACCTAGAAAACTGATGACTTCTCGTTTGATTTCAGTCTGAAATCAGTCTTTGAACAATGGATAAGTGGACAATAGATTAAAAATTATATAGAGTTCTGTTGTAAAGAATTTTCAACTTTATTTTTACGAATTTACTGTTTTTACTTAATACATGAACAAGAAGCACAACTTTTATGCACCCTTTTCAAACTACCTCTTTGATACATTGAAATACTATTTTTAATTTATCGGTAGTATCCTGAACTGCGTGCTCAGAAATCAGAATGTCATCCATTGCAACTCTTCTCTTGAAAATGGTAGGTACATTTACAATGGCATAATGAATAATTTATATAGTTCTTCCCGACTGCTGAAAGCACATGCATCAGCCAAAAGCTAATAATGTGACGATCAATCCCAATATTCGTTGACAAACGAGTAGCTCAAGAGTTGGCGGTGAGTGGTGTTGACTTGCTGCCTTCCCTTTAGCCTATCACAGCTAAATGAAGGACTGCTGGCCCAGATAGCCTTCGAATAGCTTTACGCAAAATTCAAAACAACCACAAACCAGATACTGTGGCTCCAGTCCCATTAATGCCGAGCTAAAAACTTGCTCCACTCTTTGTTATTGTGTGTACTTTATTAAAAAACTGTAAAATTCCATTATTTGGTCAAATAAGATAACTAGCTATCTTCCCTCTAGTCTTACACTGCTAAGTTAGGGATGGCTAGTGCAGATAGCCCTCGTGTAGCTTTGTGCAAAATTCAGAAACAAACAAACAAAATCAAAATTATGTATGGTTAGCACAGATATCTCTCGAATAGTTTTACGCAAAATTCAACAAACAAACAAAAACGTATTATTATTATTGTTCTATCTAGATTGACATCTGGTCTTATAAATACATCAGCAGATTCCATAAGCAATTTGCCGAATCACTGTTTCCATGTCGAGATCAGATTGGTACTACAGTCCTCAAATGCTCAAAAAGTTGTGCATTCATCTTTGTGTGAGGTACAAATGTAGCAATCCTAACTACTAGTTTGCATACTCCTGATTCTGGTGCTATTCTGGTGAATATTACACTTGGTATTTGAATAACCACATGCCAGTAATTACATATGATCTTCAGCATAACACTGGCACTTAGACACATAACTGTTCGGGCAAGTGCAGCTTAATTTATGGACAAGCAATAGTGCATTTGTTTGCCTTAGACCTATCATTGCAGCAAAAGATGCACTAATAGAATAAAATAGATTGCATCCATAGCACGTGACAGAACACCATTTGCGTGTTTTGAAGAACTAAAACTTCTTTTTTCAACATGCGCATGCACAGTCTATTATCATTGGATCCAGCCTGGTTGGCACTGGATGGATGTTATATAAAACTATAGTTCCTCTTTTCTACATGTGAAACTGTCTGATAACTTCTGTAGTTGGTTTATTACTAAGGTACCAATGATCAAACCAAGATTGGAGACAACTACTTCTATTTATTATATGATGATGCCAAATCAAAACCAGAGGTGTCTTTCCTTTCCCATCTAGTTTGTCACTGATGATAAGCATTAAGTTCGAATTAACTGCTCAGAGTGATGATTTAGTGCCTTATGCATTTCGTATTTAAGCATGGGCCCCGCTGCCCCAGTGTCCACTAGAAACTCAACCTCTCATCCACGTATCATGAGACACATTGCTGAGTCCATAGGTTGTTTGAACCAGTCATCATGCCTCTGGGTGAAGTTCACTACTGTGCCCACCAAAGCTGCCTGTGAGGCCCAACTTAGACTCCACTAGTTTATATCATTCAGAGTTTTAATACAAGAAATAAACGACTTGATAACACTAAATTGTTGTTTTTAATTTTAACTAGACACTCAACGTTTCGCTTTACAGCTTCTTCAGAAGCGTTTCATTAAAACACAAACCGTAACTGACAAACTAAAACTTTTCTCCACTCTTTGGGATTGTGTGTACTTTATTAAAGAAACTGACAAATTCCATTATTTGGTCAGACAAGAGAATTCCAAAAGTTGGTGGTTGGTGCGGTTGACTAGCTGCCTTCCCTTGTAGTCTGTCATTTCTATACATCAATATGCACTACTTCTTGAAGTAGCATGCACTACAGCAATTAAATAATGAATTTTCAAACGTCTACCGCGTCATCTCTAGTGCAGCCTCGCTAACCCTATCTCAAACTCATAAGAACAATAGCTCAGATTGTTTTCCTGATTAAGTGTCGCCGCTATAAGATTGTCCCTATAGATATTCGGGACCATTTCAAATTACCAGACCTTTTAAAGCAGAATCATAAATCACAGAATATGTTGGTTAGATTTTTTCTATTTCGTTATGAAACATGACAACAGTTATGAAACATGACAACAGTTAAGAAAGTAACAATAGAAAATGACCTCGCAATCTCGACTTCCTCTTTGAACCTACTAGCTAAAGGACCTGGTTTCACAGTAACAACTAAGTTTTCAAACCAAGTGTGTTTAAACACGTTGTCAACAAACTTTTTATTCTATTCGGTGGAACCATTTCTATGAAAACAGATAAACGACCAAAACACAGCTAAGTATCACAAACTCAACCTCTACTATAACCAACATTGAAACTGATAACAGTGATTCGGACATTTATTCCATTTTTGAAATTTAAACAACTACAGATGCAACAAATCATGTAGCTAACTTCTAAATGTCTCAATAAACACCCTTTCGATAACAACAAGCGACAATCTCCCCACTCTAAGAAAGATATTGAAATTAAAACCGCGGATATGAGGAAAAAGATCAGGAACGCTGTTACAAAGACATAGAAATCATCAAGCTAAGCCTAACTTAAATCCCCAAGAACAACTAGCCCTTAAAAAGCTTAAAAAAGATAATAAAATTATCAACAAATATACGAAAAATGTAAAGGTTATGTAGTTATGAGCAAAAACATTTACGAACAAAAAATATTTGATCGCCTTAAAAACGGGAATAAATCTCAAATAATTAAAAATTGAGACAAAAAGCGATTATTTATGAACTTACAAAAAACAAGTAATTTCATCCCAGAATTATGCTGTTTACTAAAGGAAAATAAACGGATATGCCACTACAACCCATAGTCTCAGCATATGGCAGTGATACTGGAAGTCTGTCTTGGCTTGTGCATACAATTCTTGTGGCGTTACTAAATTACGTTCCAGTACACTTAAATAATACACAAGACCTGCTATCGCGAATCAAGGATGTACCTCACTTAGTGACCAACACAACAATACTCTTTACATTGGACGTCGTAGCTCTCTATCCATCTATACAAACAGAAGATGGCGTCAATGCAGTGTGTGAATTCATGTCGAATCCCATAAACAATTTAGAGATATACGGACTGCCAATAGACACTGTCAGGGAAATCTTACATTTCATCCTTCACAATGGATATTTTCGTTTTGAAAACAAACTATATCTCCAATTAAATGGTGTTTCAATGGGTAATAGAGTCGGTGTTATTTATGCCATAATATTTACGCATGTTTTTGATCAATGGCTTAGATATATCGATGACATGTTTGGACTATGGACCATGGTTTTTCTTCTTTAATCAAATTTTTAAACTTTCTAAATTCTATAGACCCCCAACATCCAATTCAACAAGGTATGGACAGTCCCAAATAGAGTAACCTAAAAGCTAGTTAAAACAGAGATTCCATTTCTCGTGCTTTAAGCATCATCTTGAGGGAATCTCTTGCTGTAATGGTATCCTACAATCTTAGGTTTACCTATGTAAGTGATCATTGCTTAAGGAGAAGTAAATCCACAGTTTTTAATAACAACTTCTATGACCCTCTGTACCGCCTCTTCACTTTGGAATGACTCAAAAGTATAGATAATACAGAACCATCACACAACGAGTATATGCTCTCTGGAATGACAACTGTGGCATTTAACTTTATTTTGAAGTGAGGAGTAAGGCATGTTTATGACTCCTCAAATCCTATAAAATCTCTAATTAATGACAGAAACCTCGTACGAGAAAACTGGAAACTTTCCTCAACCTAACTAAAAAAAAAAAGAAGATATTTTTTGGTTTTAGTTATAGAAGGTTAAAATCTGCCACACTTACTTAAAAGTCTTTGGATTAGAAGCAACTCATATTTACTTAAAATATATTTCTTCATGTGTAAAGTCTCGTTTATAACATTGTAGTTTTACTTAATTAAGTGCATTTATCCATATTATTGTAAAAGTAAGAATACATTTATTCTAAGTGCAAATTGTGAGATATACAGAAATGAAACATTGTTAACATACCTTTAGATACAGTGATAAATGAGTGTTTAGCACATAGACATTATAGATCCAATTTCTAATGTGATAAGAAATTTTTAATTTGTAAGGATGTTTCCATATAAATATCGAGCATAAATTTCGAATTTCTACTGTTGTGGAAATTGGAATAAGAATACTCAATATTAATGGCACCTTTTGCGCATCTGGGTTAAACAGCAATTCAGAAGTTCCTAGGGTGTAGTTATAGCCTTTTCTTATTTTGAACTACTAGCCAAAGAGAAAGCAACTGAGCAGCAAGCAGCACCTTCTACTACAAGGGCATTTTCCGGCTATTTGAAACAAATAAAGATTTCATTTCACTTACAGAACACACACACATAGCTCACAATGTAGAGTGTCTTAAACCCTCAACCCTTCAATCCGCAATCCCATACACTAACCATTAAGCCACACTCTTCCTGCTAATATTTTGTTCCACTGTCACTGAGGCTTCCAATCAATATTCTCTGTTGAATCGCATTTTACATAACAAATGGAAGTTACAAATGATCTTACAGTGCAAATATTCGACCTATTTCATATTTATTTTGTTTCATGAAGAACAAATATTCTCGCACAACTGGCTACAAACGATAAATTATTTCAGTAAAGATGTATGATTGTGAATTTGAGAGAACCCACATTTATCCTAATTTTAAGTTCCTAATTTTATTCCACAAGCGAAAGCTATTTGTAGAGATTATTTCTGTTTGTTTTTTTTTTACATTTTATACTTGTTATTTGTATTGCTCCATAAAAATAAGCTTTCGGTGGTTCAACAATAAACTTGTCATGTTAAATGTAAGGTTAGATCTCTGCAATTGGCAGAGAATAGATAGTTATTCTGAAGTTTTATGCTTAATAGAAAACAATAATTGTTATAGGTGGTTTACGAATTTTATTTTGGTAAATATCTCTCTCTCTCGTATTAGTTTATTTTTCTGTTTTTGTTCTCTTCACTCCAGCTTTAGTTGGCTGTGCGACAATAGCTGCTTAGCGGCGTAATGGATTCACAACACACTCACACACACATATATATACTAACCATATTAACATCCTTCCTTTATATTTTTTCTATACCAATGATACCAATCCTAGAACTGATTGATAATCCTCAGATGCAATTTAACACGTGAAATCCCACTACTTCTGCGATAAACTAAACTAGGTTTCAGTGAAATTACTACCCAGCCCCGGTGTATGAGATAATTGAGTTTTAGAAAATTTGGATAATGGTCATTCCAGGTGGTTAAGGAGCTCGACTCGCAATCTTAGGGACGCGGGTTCGAATCCCACCAAACATGCTCGCCTTTTCAGCCGTGGGGGCGTTATAATGTGACGGTCAATCCTACTATTCGTTGGTAAAAGAGTAGCCCAAGAGTTGGCGGTGGGTGGTGATGACTAGCTGCCTTCCCTCTAGTCTTACACTGCTAAATTAGGGACGGCTAGCGCAGATAGCCCTCATGAAGCTTTGAGCGAAATTCAAAAACAAACAAAACAAAGCAAACATTCCAAAATAAATCCCTGATTTTCAATTTCTTGTGCTTCTTCTGCTTATAGTATTTTTTCGCCTAATTAAGATATCTGAGATAACTGTTAACTATGAAATGTTCGTATCATGTACAAAACCTTGTGTGCTACCACTGGTTTTTAACATCTTGTTTTCTCTCTAATTCTTTTTTTCTTCTATTTATCTCAAAAATCGAAAGAAATTTATAGAATAATTTAAGCAGATGGAAACCGATCATGAACATAAAAACCAGAACAAGTATTACCGGTCTAACAATATTCAGATCAAAAACATACCTACTTCTCTTGATTAGTGAGCCTAGTTTGTAACAATACTCAGATCATAAACTTTACTACTTCTCTTGATTAGTGAGCCTAGTTTGTAACAATATTCACATCATAACCTTTACTACTTCTCTTGATTAGTGAGCCTAGTTTGTAACAATATTCACATCATAAACTTTACTACTTCTCTTGATTAGTGAGCCTAGTTTGCAACAATATTCACATAATATACTTAACTACTTCTCTTGATTAGTGAGCCTAGTTTGTAACAATATTCACATAATATACTTAACTGCTTCTCTTGGTTAGTGAGCCTAGTTTGCAACAATATTCACATAATATACTTAACTACTTCTCTTGATTAGTGAGCCTAGTTTGTAACAATATTCACATCATAAACTTAACTACTTCTCTTTATTAGTGAGCCTATTTGCAACAATATTCACATCATAAACTTAACTACTTCTCTTGATTAGTGAGCCTAGTTTGCAACAATATTCACATAATGTATTTAACTACTTCTCTTCATTAGTGAGCCTAGTTTGCTTATGAACAAAGATAAACAATAAAATTACTAAACAATAGGAACTATGTCAGAGGCATATGAAGAATAATGGAACTGTCTATTAGTTACAACGTTTAGATGTTGTTATTTGTACTTAGGAAGATGAAACTGATTGAAATTTTGTAAAAAACTAAACATATTTAGATCTTTCATTCTTACTGAACCGAGAAACGGTAAAACTTCTAGATGGATGATTAAATTGTTACAAGTTGTACTTTTTCACTTACTATATAAAGGTATCTCAAATGCTAGTGGTTTCGGGAATGAATCGAGGATCCAGTCCCATGTAAGTAATTTGTCACTGAGAATAGTACGTAAAAGGGGAGGACATTTTCTGTCTAGAATTAAAGTGCTTTTCTTCCTGGAAAACCATATCAAACTTTTATTAAATATTCTAACTAGAAAAAGATAATAACAATATAGTATAGCTTACAAAAAAGTACATTTAATGTGAACATAATTCTCCTCGTCTTGTTCATCAATTTTACAGATGTGTTTGTTCATAACCTTCAATCTTTAGTACTCTCTATTACTTTTTCGGGTATTAGTCAAGGTACTATGGTCCCTTAATGCAAGTTCTTGATCCCATTCCCAACATGTTATAACTATAAAATTAATGAAACTTCTTCTTTGCTGTCCATTTCATTCTTCCTGATCCATTTACAATCGATGGTCCAAGTTAACGTCGTCTTAGGGAATTATAAGAAATCATGCTGAGCGTTTTTTGTCTATCGTTAAAAAATATTGATCTAAAAAGGAGTATTCTTAAAGTTTTAATTATATATAGGTAGGAATTATTGTACAGAAACATCACATGACTTTTACTAATAAAGTGTCCAAATAAATGATATAATAAACACTAAAATCGTATCTTATTTATTACAATTTCAGTAATAGAGAAAACACTATCTACCAGAATGATTCCAATTCCCAAATACAAATATGATCAGATCATCAAAATATCTGAATTTCTATAGTCGTGATTTTATTGTTGTTGCTCTAAAAGGATTACAAAACAATGTGTAGACGTCATTTCTGAAAGAAAATTAACGAAAATGATTAAATTGATTGACTATTCCGGTTAAAGTATGTTAATTAAACCATAGAAAAGCGACAGAATACAAAGGAAAGAATAAAGCCTTTAATTATTACAACACTTAACCAATGTGAAAGGATTATATTACATATTTATGGCATGTGACTTGAAGCTCAAATTAGATTAGTCCTAACAAACTAATTTATACATCAATAAAATCAGAAAAAATACTAAAAAATTTATTAGCAATTCAGAGAAAGATTAAGTTTTGAATAATTGAAATCCTGGAACCACACTAATAGCACTTAAAAAGTAATACCTTGCATGTATTGGTCTTTGTTGTTGTGAAGGGATTTGTTTCTAACAGATTGAATGCTTATTAAATAGTAGCTTGTTTCAACCATCATACAGGATTTACACTCCCAGATGTCATTTGTACTTTTCTACTTCTTATAAAAGTTCTTGAAGATTTAAACTTTATTTTAATACTTAATACGTAAAACAAACAGTTCTTGTGCAAAAAATTTTAAACAAAATTACTAAAACGAGTCATCGATGTTTTTTGCTTGCACAATAAAGTTTTTAAAGTTTCTTTTAACTTATATATTTTTAATTTTACAAATAAATTATTGTGCAAGTAAAAAACGTTGGTGTCTCGTTTTATTAATTTTATTTAATGTTTTATTTTAATATTTATGGTTTCCATTTTTACACAAAAGGACAGATCACACTCCATAAAAACCTGATAACTGAAAAGAACACATACATCGATTAGAAGTTGACTTAACAATAGTAATGTCATGTGTTATTGCAAGCACACCAACTGCAGGGATCGAGTCCAGAGTTTTAGTGTTATTGGCCCCTCAATCTTACTACTGAACCACCTAGAGGGTTATCAAGATGGAGCTTAGATAAGAAATAAAAAATATCACGTGTAAAATGTTTAGTATATTTAATGTAATTCGTATTTCTTTTGTATTTTTGATGAAATATTTATTTCTTTTTCTTCAAGTTTAGCCAAGATAACTTAAGTTGTTTTATCTTATGGTATAGAAACCAGTTTTGAAATATCCAGCCTATTTGATAATTGCTTATTATTAGATTATATAACTGTTTTAATTTATAATCGTTTTCAAACGAGACCCATTACAGCTTTTGTACGTGATCCTGTGTTTTAATTTATAGACATATTTTATAATCAAAACTTTGTTTTACTAATAATGCTCTATTTTTTACTTGCATGTAGAAACCTGTAAATCATTAGTAATGCAATAAACTTGTCTTTGTTACATATGAAAATTTCTTAAAGTTTAATTAACACATTTTATATACACAATTTGTACTTTAACTAAATTGATAAATCCCAAACTTAATGTTTTTACAAAAGTGTGCTCGACAATTAATGAACAACTACGCAGCATTCTTCAATAAGAAGAATAAGCTATTTACAGTATTTTGAAAAAATATATATACATTGACCCTTTTAAGGGTATATTAATGTTCACAAACACTTATTTAAGATATGCTTATAACTGAATAGTCATTTTTAAATTCCTTGAAAGTTTTGTTTAAATAAAATGTTTTTAATTTTTCAAAATTGGCTTTTGGTCCAATGAATGTATTTTAATTTATTATTTTTAATTTCTCGTTAGAAAGACATTTGATTTACTGTTTTTTTTATCGAACGAACATTTCGAACCGTACTTATCGCTTGACATCACCATCGATGAAAAAAAAACGTTATTTCACCATTACGATCATCCATTGTAAGAGTTTAATGTTTCCTAGTATTTTCCACTACAGAATGGTATATGTAATATTTAACTACATATAAGAAAGATCTGAAGAGGTAGAAACGGTAGTGGAAATGTCATTGAGATCTTGAAGTTCTGAATTTTGTCTTTGAATGCCAAAACACCACAAATAACGTCTTTATACAACAATAGCGTAAGTTGTGACAAGTAATTGCTAGCATTGACTACAATATAAGTTCACAAAACCTTCACGTTTGTCTGAAATCTCTGAAGCTATTAAGTGTTTTTATTATTCAATTTTTAATATATTTATTTAAAACTTTTAATATTCATGTTCCTGCTGTATAATACAACTTTTGCAAGTGTATGAATTCAGACAGAGAATTACAAATTTGATAAACTAGTTTAAATTTGTTTGTTCTTGAAATAATTATAAAAAACAAACTCAAAGAGTAATGATACATTATTTCCAAATACGGTATGAATCTTTCAAAATCTAGTAATAATGCATTGTAATGATATATGGCACGGAAGGTCAGCCACATTAAAATATAATGTATCTTTCTCGGATTATTTACTAACCTACACTGCAATCTCGATTTTTGATTAGCTTGGCCACAAAAAAATGATTGGTTTCTTTCTTAGTTATTAATGTTCTCTAAAACTGAAAAAAAAAAAATCTAAACACCTCCGTGAACGAACATGCGTTATTTCTTCATACCAAACTCACTTACTGACTGTTTATATAAATGAATCTGTACGATGGTTTAGATGGTAATATAGTTGTTACAATCATTCGATGAATATAAAACTTATACTATGTAAACATGAATTACTCACAATGGATCTTATAAGTTATATCACAGTATTTCAAGCACACGTGACATATTTTATCATGGAAAAAGTATATTTCAGGACGGACAGAGCGATTTCTAAGTTGATGGTGTGTACAGTATTGTAGTGTTTAATAGTAACAGGAAATTTTGTACCGACACCCTATGTCACTCAGATTGCAATTTCCAAGTTGACAGAGCTTGAATACTGTTATCATATTTTCTCTTGCAAAGTTTACATATATAACCTAAACTTGTTTGTTTGTTGAATGTTACTCAAAGCTACTCGAGGGCTATCTGCACTAGCCATCCCTAATTTAGAAGCGATAAGCTAGAAAGGACGCAACTAGTCAACCCCCACCGACCGCCAACTTGGATTACTCTAATCGAATAGTGAGATTAACTGTCACGTTATAACGCCCCCAACGGTTTAAAAGACGATCATCTTCGGGGATGAGATTCGAACCTACGACCCGCAGATTGCGAGTCGATTACCCTAACCACCAAGCCACGCCAGGTCTCAAACAAAATTGATAAAACAGTTTTAACCTGTGTCTGAAAATATATCATTTTACTCTTACACAGTTGATGCACAATAGTGTCATCGACGAAAATAATCACATTTGTTAATTGATTCTATCATGATGAAAAAAAAGAAAGATTATTCTCCTTCTAACCATCTAAGGAGAAATTTGTTAGCTTGCCATCACAAGCTCATAATAACTTTGGCAAATCAAACAAGAAAAACGTTTCACGTTGAAAACAAATTAGAGAATTTCAAGTTTACTTTGCGTTCAGTTGTTTCATACTTTTCAAACTGTAAGAAACTGAATTTAAATACCTCTGAATTTTTGTATGTTAAATTAAGGCCCGCGAGCTTATATTTATTTGAAACAAAACAAGTGTTTAGAATAAAGAATTGTGTACAGTTTTAGTTTAATTTAAGTTCTATTAGTAGCGTTATATTTATTGAATACATGTTGATTTTGCATTGTTAGGCTTATAATACGAAACTCAAACTATTTTTGAAGTTTAGTAATATACAGCTTTGATCAAAATTCTGTGTCTAAGCTAACAACACACGTTTTCATGGAAGGTTCTAGAAGAAAATTGTTCTATTCGTTTAAATATCATATTTCTACTCAATATTAAAATACCAGGCATACGAAGTTTATTTTGGAAATGAACAAATTAAGTAACTACAACTTAGCAAGCTATCCTACGGCCTTAACTACAGAGTGATTAAACTAATCCTAGACTGTAATATAGTTTCGTAATAGTTTATTTTTTACTGAGTTTAGTAAACGCTCTAGCAATTGAATTAGTAAGAGAAGTAAAAAAGATATGATAGATACATATATTTTACACGGAAACATAAAATTGTTATATAACACACATACACATGTTGAGTTTTAATTGAGTCACCCTGTATACGATGATCCCGACCTGATACTATTAGTTGTTTTAGACTATCAAGCTTTATTACCTCCTATGTTTACTGTACATCCTTATGCGGTTACTGTTCATTACTTGACTTCTTTTTTGTAACATAATTTGTCACCTGGTGAAACAAGTATTTAATCGCATAATCAGTTTATAATTTATTTATTATCAGCACGTCGTTCCTTCTCATCCAAGTACTTTTCTTCAGTAGAGTACTAATATTTTGAATAATTACCTTACTTAAATTCAAAACCAAAAATAATTAAACGTTTTCCACTTTGAATTTGCAGGACAAGCTGTAGGTGTTGATATATTGTGATCCCATATCTCCCACTTATGCAACAGAGATCTCCCACTTATGCAACAGAGATCTCCCACTTATGCAACAGATATCTCCCACTTATGCAACAGAGAAACATCCTCACACCAGATTTCATTGCTTTGGTTACAGAACTTCTACTAGTTTAAAAAAAACTATCCTAAAAATTCTGAAAAGATTATCCTTTCTATTCATTTTACATTTTTTTATGTTTCTTTGCAAAGTTTAGATACTCAATGACCAAGCAACTTTCCAGGTAAACTATATTTTTTAGAAATGCTAAGAAAAATTATATTGTCGATTCTACCTGCATACACATCTTGTATGTCTGTGGTTAATGTCTGAGGATGTTTTTAATCGAGTCAATTTCCCCAAAAGGGGGGCTTAAGGCCGCCTGGAGGAGTCACTTGTTTTAACCAACCGCATCACTCACTATACAGCAGTGTGTTGTCTGTCAGTCAGTCAGTAGGCACTAAAATGTCGTCACGTAAGTGACGCTTAATGTTGCAATTCGTACTGTCGTGACGTCACTAAAACGTGCGCATGCTATGAGTCAGGAAAAGAATTATGTACTCTGCAGGCTACAACACAACATGACATATAAACTTTAAAAGCAAGAACTAAAAATATTTCTTACTCTTAATTTGGTTTTATTTACTCTTGAAGCAGAACACTTTCGGGGACCCTGCGGAAGTTTTGTTTATTAATTAAGCACAAAGCTACAAAATGGTTTATCTGTGTTCTGCTCACCACGGATATCCAAACACGGTTTCCAGCGTTGTAAGTCCGCAGACACATCGCTGTACCATTGGGGGATACCGCGGAAGTATATCTAGTGTTAAAATTCATTGAATGACACTAAACTTCCATTCAGAGGTTTTGCTTCAAGTTGAACTCGCACTTAATGTTCTTAAAATTCTTATTCTTATTTCGAGCACTGGGTTTTTAAACAATATACCTTTAAGTTTTCTTTCCTTTTATAAACCAAAAATCTGTGCATTTTTATGTTTCACTGTTTATTTATAAATTGATTTTTGAAACTGGTAAAAACTTTGTATGGCATAGCACAGTCGTTCACAGCAATTAACGTAATTGAAACAAGAGTGAAAGCAAGTGTTAAAAACGTACATTATCACTAACATATATCAGTGAACCATGCCCATTAAATCCACACCTAATGTTGCCCGACAGTTGATGTGCAATTATATCGTAATAATACTTGTGAAATGAATAACCATTAAT